>NW_026852749.1:0-64145 GCF_026571515.1 Ruditapes philippinarum | reverse complement strand
TTTAAAGTATCATTTGACGACTTTTTCATAAGTAATTTAGATTTAAACAACAGCGTGTTTAAAATAAAATTTTATTAAACCCACGTTTTACGTAAGATTACATATTGATACCGTACACACTTCCTTGATTATGTGGATATAGGCAAGTTGGTAATTGTCAGAAAAAGTCCCCCATACTTGACCGGTTGTTTGTTCAGCTAATTTACAATATCATTTAACTGTTTAGCTCATTTCATTCTATCGTTGTGTCCATTTATTTATTCAAGATATATTTACATAAAAACAGATGCAAAACAGCAAATATAGCTTGTTTAGTTACAACTATACATTATAATTAATGTAAGAGTATTTTGGTCTGAACATTTATTTCAAGGTGTACATAAACTGTCTACGGTAGAAAAAGTTCACCAATACCTCATCTCAATGTCGTTATATTGTTCTAAAATTCAAATACTCTTATTGTTGATCATTTAATATAGCTATACATATTAATTCAGTGTTAGGTGTCGAGAGTGACGGCGCGCTTTCTATTATCTATTGAAAAAGTGAATCTGCGATTATCAAACTCATAGCTTTTGATAGATTTTCCGTTTACAGACTTTTTAAAACAGTACTAAAATTTGAAGTAAATCAAGAGGAACCAGGAATTCATTGACAGCAGTTCACTATTTATATAAGAAAAGGGTCACACGAAAACGCCCATCATTAAAATTTTCCTGGCTCAAAATTATGTCTTATAATTCAAAGATCTCAAAACAGTGTTTTTTACAGAATTTTACATTATTTTTTTTGTGTAATTGTAGTCAGAACAATTTTTGGTAATGACTGGTACTTAACTTTAACTTGATCATCAGATTTTATTTATATTTTTATCATATTTATTATCAAACATAGCATCTTTTCATTTATTTATCAATTTAATAATAGTTATACATCGGTTACTCAAAACTAAATTATTTTATATCTCTAATCACAATTATGTTGATCATTAATGAAGATTTTACTTATAGATTATCATAGCATTGAGAATACTTTAGTCTTGTCTAGTCTATCATCGGTATAATAAAGTAGCGTTTAATGAATAATGTGAAAAGAGAAAAACAACCATATTTGATGTAATAGTACTTTCAGGATGGGCAATTCCATTACACGTGTCCTTGTGAAGTACTTAAAATAATTAGGTGACACCTTTAAATAGACCGAAACACTACTCCATCTATTGTAATGATGGCTATTAACAGCCTCAAAGTAATTGAATGTTTAACAAAACAGAGAATAAAAAATCGAGGATAATGATACAGGTTTGGTTGGATTGAGCATATTCATTGGTGGCACTTGAATGTGCGACTAACGCCAAGCCCTTAATACCGACTTAAGGAAATATATCTGTAATGGGTATATTTAGGACCCTGATCAATATGTAACATTTAACCCATTACTGCACTTGCATTTTGTGAAAAATGGCTCAATAGTCAATTAGGAATACTGGATCCACTCAACTAGACAAAATAAATCAGACGGAAAGCAAAGGTACCACCAAAAAAATCACATGTGGCATTCAATGAACGTACCCAAACTCGACCTTACAGTCATAAAATATTGTTTTCTTCATGTTAAAACATTTATTAAAATGTTATAAAATGTTAATCGGTGCGGCAATTAGTGTGCACGTGAAAAAGAATGAGTTATTATAATTGTAACCAACCCTTACTTTATCAAACCTCTGACGCCGGCTCTACCAACGTTTGCGCTCAAAGAAGGTATTATAAAAGGTATAGCAAAAATAAATGTAAGTATTACAGAAATAAATTTAGGTTTTACAAAAATAAATGGAGATATTACAGAAATAAATGTAATGTCGTAAATGAAACAGTTCCAGTCTGATCTGCCACGAAAACAAAACGCGATATTTCGAGATGCATATTTGATGTTTCTCAATGTTCTTCCAATTTAAAATTAAATGCAAATTCACCGGTAACCATATGTCTCATTGTAATTAGTTTTTCCATACGAAAATGGGATGAAATGTAAACTTTCCTTAAATTTAATCTTTACATTTTATTATTAAATAATACATTGATAAATGCGAACGTTAAAATAAAGGATAGTGATTATTAAATGACTATAGGTTTAATACTACATTTATTGAAAGAAGTTGAATAAAATAATGTTTTGCAAGGCTCTAGCGAGATTTTTATTCAACTCGTTCAATTCAGTACTTACACTCATCCATTATCCTGTATTTATTACACTCCTGCGCCGCGGTTTAAGTAATAAACGGGCTTTATAGGATTCATCATTTACAATTATTTAATTAATTGGACATGAAATTATATTTTTGCAATAATTTACGATAAAATATAAAAAAGAAGATGTCTTAATCTTATTGTCGTGAATATTTTATTATCAATTATTGCAATTTTATGCGATATTTCGCCGTGATATAACATAGAAACTTGGCTCGACATTTATTTTTTTCTATGAATTGTATCTAAAAAGATGTTTGATCTGTTCCAGTTATAAGTGAGGAATTTCTTGCACTTATTTATTTATAAAATACAATTGAAGAAACATTCCAGGTTTACAATACTTCGCCCCCTCATATACTGATCATGACGCCTCTCTTTGTTTTTAAAATATTTTGAATCACAGATACCTTGATATGCAATATTATTTGGTTAAACCAAAATAAAGCAGATGTTACGTTTTGATAAAAGAAAAAACACAACAACAGCAAAGAAACACACACAAAAACAACAAGAACAAAAAACAAAATAATAATAAAAAAAACAACTCGAATCTTTGAAAAATTCAGATAAAAAAGTTGTTCTTAATTGTCTGCACATGGGTGGTTAAAAGTAGTTTTGAATGTTTTCATTGTATCTAGGTTATCAAATACGTTGCTTTAAAACATCATTATACTGTGATAAAGTAAAGGACCATTACTTAACCATCTTCCAGTTGTCATTAAGGACAAGTTCACCATTAGGTCATTTTAACGGGGGTTGTTCATAATAACAGACCGGATAAGCACACTTTAAATGTCTTATTTTGTTGACGACAAATGGATTTTGATATTAGATTGCCAATAACTATTAGCGAGAATATCGTTATATATAAAAAGTTCTTATTCATAAAAGGTTAAATCTTGTCCAATCATACGTTGTCAAGGAAACCTGAGTTTCTGAATAAACCTGAATAACCTGAATAAAATATATATTACATACTATATCTTCGATATTTTCAGAAATCATTTGTTGAACTGCCGACAACTCAATACTTGATTACAAAAAATACGCATGTACATGAAAAAAGAGTGATCAGATATATATCTATTTTTTCATGACAAAGATAATAATATTTTATATTTATTTCTTATAGTTTTATTTGTCTTAAACTCATTTATTCTATCAATTTTTCTGAGATATTTTTAAAAATAAGTCGTTTAAAAGTTTTTTTCATATTAATAATCAACCAATTTCGTGATACATTAAATTGTCAAACATATTAAAAACATACACTCTAAAGACAATTAAATGTATTAAGAATAAACAAACGTATCATTCAAAAACATATGCAAGTTAACCAGTTAAAGGAAAAAAGGCAGATAATATAATGTCCTTTAATTGTAAATAAAAATGTTTGAATTTGGTAAAAGAAAATTTAATTCACAGAGCTTAGTCATGAATTGATTTACCTGCCCTTTCTACAAACCAACTTATAATACGCAATATAATGATATTGTTTCATAAACTGTCACTTAGTTGTAACTTTTGTATAACAATTTATCATTGTGTTAAAGAAACGTGTACCTGTTTGTATCATGTTTATCAATTCAGTGTTAATTGAAGAGGAATCTTATAGTAAGATAGATACATAAGTACTTAAAACATCAAAGGTTTCTTTTAATATCAGTTAATCTTAACAATCATACCATATCAATTTATGAATTATTACATAAAAATGTTTTTGGTCTGGTCGCACCACAACTGCAAATGTCATATTGGGACTTTCCAGCTTTACCTGCGGTGACCCTCGAAGGATTATTTCAGGCACTAACAAGCGCCTGGGTAGACGTTACGTAAGCTAGCTGGATAGCTACCTTACATAAAAGAATCAGAAGTCTTTGATGGGAATCGGAAGCACAACGATGAAAGGGTTTCAATTCAGAGACCTTAACCATTTAGCCGCATAATAGTGTTTGATGAATAAAATAAATAAATGAATAAAATAAATAAAAAATAAAAGTAATGAAAATAACAATAAAAAATTTGACACGATTATATGCTTAAAACTCCTATGTATATTTATATCATTCTATGATGGTATTTTCATTTAAACACGTTTTATGATACATTCATATAAATGTAGTTTTTTACTTCTTACTTTCCTAATGAAAACCATTTACTGACATATCTTTTTCTTATAGCTGATGAATATATTTAATAAAACAGAATACTATTGTCTCATTATATCCTGTTACACTTTTGTGCATACTTTGTTGTTTTATACGCCAATTTTAACAAATGTTCAAATCTCGGCAGTCGATCCACCTAACCGCCTTCAATATACCAATTTCTCGGCAAATGACCGACGATAGATAAGTATAGAGTAAGTATATATGCATACTTACTCTATATATAAGTAAATATATGTATATATATTTAACGGACAAGATCTACACTTACTCACGCCTGGAAAAAAAGAGGTTCCTGTTAAGGAGATACATATATATACATATATTAACCGTCTTTCGTTAGCAGCTTCTAAGTCCACTGAAACTATTTTTTACAACTTCCTACACAACAAAATACTTAACCTTTCAAGAAATAATTAAGATATTTGTTTTCCTCCTTGAAATAGAATTATTAGGATCACGAATGCTTATAGTTATTAGGAACTCTATATGTGCTTTCAGAATACTGTATTTACTTTTTTAACTTCGTGAACTTTAACATAAGAATAATGACAAAAAGAATCTAACAATCAATTTTTATATCTATTTTTACTTTATTTTTATCATTTACATCTCATATCAATATCAATAAAATTTGTTTCGTTTGTTAGCTTAGGCTTAATTGCACATTGCAAGTCGTACTATGTCTTTAGGCCGGAACGGTAAAAAATGTAAGTGAATCTAATTGATAAAATCTGGAAAAAGTGATGTCTCGGAAGCATTAATTCTAAAACAATACATGAAAATTGCCGACTCCCTTTGATTGAGTCTGTTCATACAGGATGATGAAGAAGTACAACATTCCTCAAGCCCCCTAGGAGCGGTATTCAATTTTCAAAACTTGGAACGGTAAACTTCAGGAAATGTTTGAAATTTTAATGGCGTATGCATATCTCAAATTGTGGGCTTTATGTAGATCTTTTTCTTATAATACTTATATGTTATAATACTTATATGTCGTAACGCTTCACTTGTAACTTCAATAGCACAACTGCGCAGATCTAAACAGATATTTATCGTAGATATAAATGTTTCAAGTTTTAAGATTGATATTTACTTCTGTAGTTTTTTATGTCGACAGGGGGACAACGCCGTCATTTTTAAGTTAATAGTTTCGGTTTATTCATTTATTTTTTTACAGAAAGGCATAATGATTTAATTTCTTTTCTAATATTAACCCTGGGAAAACCAATACTGAGTAAGTAATTTTCATGAGTTCGAGAACAATCATATGTTCATATAGCCGACAGGTAAACTGGCAAAACAATCTTGCCCGTTAAAAATTGACTCTATTTTTATTAGGAATTCGTTAAGAATTACTTCAAACATTTTTTTTTGTAATAAAAATCAACTGTTTGTTTAACTTCCATGTAAAACGTTATTTTGATACTCTTAAATGCCTATTGCATGCGTTTGATTGCATGGCTAACTCAGGAAATCCGAATTATAAAGAATGCGAAACATATACAGTCGTCATCAGATCTACATAATAAGAAATAAGTAGATCTGAACTTTAGTCAGATTGGATGGAAGCGAAAGAAATTGTGGTCACAAAAGCTCATCTTGGGCACTGTGTGCTCAGGTGAGCTAAAAATTAGTAACTGAAAGAAAACACGCATATACTTTGCTTGTAGGATTGATCTTTAAAAATAATTTATTCATAAATTTATTTTCTCCATAATTCTCACCACTTAGATTGTTGCATACAAATTACATCAAATGTGTCTCTTCTCTTCATTTCATGAATGACATATTTTCATCTATGATAATAAAATACCTTATCAATGATTTACATTTTCTTTCTAATGTTATTATTCTCTTCAATTCTTAATAGTAATGAAATTCCTATCAAGATACAATATATTTATAGGAAGGCTATTAAGTTTCATGACTGCCATTAAAATCCGTTTATTTGAAGTAAAATGTTACTCGGAAATCTTGAATGGTTTGCTGATAAAATGCAAGATAATAAATGTCTCGAAGTGTATTTTCTGTTCAAATACACTTGTTAAAGACCTTTCTTAGTGATAAATGCATGCATTTTTTTGATAATTTATTTGATTACATATTATAAATCTTTATACTATCTAATTATATTTATATTATATCATTATTTTTTACGTTTTCACCTTTTTTCGTTTAGGGACTACATGTATTTGAATTATTTATATAACTACCCATCCAAGCTTTGCCCTTTTTCACAACTGTTTTGTTTGGGCTGGTTGTTCTGTGTTAATGGATTGTTTTGGGTGCGCCTCCATTCATTTGTTTTCCTATTTTGTACGCTGTTTTTCATTGAATGACACGAACGGTTTACATTGAAGATTCCACAATAACCACCGTATGAACTAATCTGCAGATGTTTTTTTAATTCACATTTTCCTCATTTTTATGTGCTATGGGGGGTGGATGGTAGGTTGCAACAACCAATGCAAACTCTGTCACACAATCCCAGCATCGAGGAAGCTAGTTATTACAGAGCTTACACACAGGGGTGGAACCCTATATGGATCTGAGAAATGATCATCGGTAAAAAGTATATGTGAATTTCCGCTGCTTCAGATGTGAAGCATAACACCAGATGTGACAGTGAAATTAGGTCAGTCGCAGGGTAAGTTTTCAACTTTTTAAAATTCATAACGAGTGCATTATTAGTTAATTACACAATGCATGACGGCATAAAATGGGAATGATCGCACGGCACATGTCGTCATTAAATTAAAATAAGCAAGGCCTTCCCACCATATCTACGTATTGCCAACACCTTTCGTATGCAGAATGTCTTTTATCTCTTCCTATATGGATTCTATATTAATCAAGCACGTCTCGTGAAAATTTGTTTATTTTGGATAATAGTTTTTGTTACAGAATGACACAAAAAATAATAAAGTATAGATTGCTTTATGAAAATGATCCATCCGTAATAATATGTAACAGTTGCTTTCTTATATATCATTCATTTATGGATCTCTTCAGAACATATGGAACTCAAATGCAATTTTGAGCATTGAGTCTTTTGTTTTCAGCCAAATTTTATTAAATGTTTAAATCAGGATTTGTTCGAATGTTAAGGATCAGTCTGTGGTGAGAATTCGTAAAATCTCTGTATTAGTTTAGTGACAGTTTCCTCACACGAATTGTATGTTTCGGCCACACTAGAACCAACGACGGAAAGAATATATCAATGAAAACTGCATAGAAGTCCAATACAAATATTGAGGAGAGTCAGGAGGGAAGAATCACATTTCGATTTTCTTAAAAAAGGTTTGAATTTTATATAACTGCTTTAAAAATTGAAAACTTACCCTGCGATTGACCTTCTATCACTGTCACATCTAGTGTTATGCTTCACATCTGGAGCAGCGGAAATTCACATATACTATTTACCGATGTTCATCCTTGAGATCCATATGGGGCTCCACCCTCGTGTTACAACAACTGAAGAGTTCAGAAATTGAATTTAGCATTTAATCAAAATCTACTTTAGACTAACCAGTATGGAGTTTTTTTCTAATAATTTAATTTTAATTTAAGCACATATTACTGTCTTTACAAATGGAATGTGTTAGTGAAGTCTGTTCTATTTAAAAACTATATAAGAGGAGGTCTCTTTGTGTTTACTTTGGCGATACAATATCTTTTTCTGGGGATACGCCATAAAATAAAACCCACTCACTAGTTTATTACTTTCAAAATTCAATAATGCCGAGTCTTGAGACCTGGGTAATGTGATTTTCACCGAGGCTTATGGTGGAGAATGCGAAATTAAACGCCTTTTTATTTCACCGTAGTATTTTTTAACAAAGAAAATGTTACCCATCGTGTTTATTTAACGTATATCATCTAGAGATGAGCTCGAGCCAATGGCACTTTCTGCAGAATGGAATACGGTCATAGAAATTTATTCAATTTTGGTAAATGTGTAAGGACCTGTCACATGTGTTTCTCGTCGAGTTGTACTCCTGTTTAAGGCATTTATAAATATACAATTCGAAGTGTGTACCGTTAGTGTTCATAAGATTGAGTTGCAAAAATAATTTTATTCAAAGTTCTTTCTTTCACTAGGAGAATGCTCTGAATTTACACTCCAGAACGTCGGAAAGTACTCTTTAATCCGTAAAGCAATTAACGATTGATTTCTAATACCATACCGTTCAATATAGTGCCATGCTTTATAATGTAATTGGTGTCAGTGGAGGTCAGTATCTCTTTCTATTAACAAACAATTAGTAAAATCCTTCTTCCACATTAACTGTGTACGTCACTACCCGGTTAGGCATTATTCACACTTTATGAATAATACAAAGCATTGCATAGTCTACGAGACGCACATGCGCTGTATATATAGTTTTATTCTTTATCTGAAATCAGAAACAATACGGATTTTATTCATACAATTAACTAAATCATTAAAACCACCCGAGCTTACTTTAACGAACAACTTTGTTTGATTAGATTTCTTTTAAAAGAAAAAAATCATAATATATATCATAAACATTTATAGTACAATAGTGTAAATATTCTAATGTTAATTTCTTAAGTATAACTCACTTTAAGGAACAGAAATTGGGATAACAAAACTGTTGACAATCGGCATTCAAAACAAAGAATGGTTCAACACTTATAATTCTGCATCTTTCGTAAAAATATCATTTGTAAATAACATACACTCTTGTTTGAACGGTAGATTAAAAATATTATCACAGTACATTACATAGAAACATTACACAGTCTTCCATCTGAAATAAGAAACCATATAAATGAAGACATTGTAAAAGACTCAGTTTAATCGAGCTTGCAACATTTTTAATTTTGACGTATCGACTGCATATTGTGTCATGTAACTGGTCAAATTTGACAAATAAAACAATATTATTTAACAAATAATGCTTATTTTTATTAGGCAAATTTCCTTGCATATATTTTTTAGACATTTCATCTCTGTTTTTAAATTGAAAAGCACTCAAGTGTGGACGATTATGTCGTTAACAAAATGATATGACGAATTATTTGATTTTGTTCTAAATTCTTTTGAATTAAATTCCATTCAAGTACTTATTTCATAAAGAAATAGAAGTTAACATAATTTTGATGTTAGTAAAAACAATCAATCAACTCATTCAAGGCTTGCTGTTGTGTCTCTTATTTTATTCAAGATATAGCCAGAATGAACTACCTTTAATTATAACTATTTTTTTCATGCTTTTGTAGTGTTTTACTGTAATACATCGGATGATTATATTCTGATAAACCACTAGTGAAATTTATAAAATATAATTTTCACAGTAGCCGGACTATATCTGAATGCAGATGGAAAGAGAATCATAACTAAATGGAATAACAGGCAGAAATAAATGCTGTCATGCATAAATTTTGCTTCTTTAGGAAAAGAAAGTCGATGTCACCATACATCAAGTTAAAAATGTAACAAAATTAGAGAAATTTAACAGAACTATATTTCAAAATTGATGATGTGGCGTCATGATGTGATGACGTCACAAAGGAGAATGCGCGACGTTACGGGGCAAAATCAGTAAAAAATACTTAAACTCACTTAAAAAGCATGAAATAAAAAGAAAATTTATTTGTTTTACATATAAGATTGAAATATATTTCATTCGTGAACACCAGCTATTATATTTTCACTCGTGGCTACGCCACTCGTGAAAATATTGCATTTGGTGTTCACTCAGTGAAATTATATTTCAATCTTACACCCAAAACAAACAAATATTTTCTATGTAACTGAATGAAAAATTTCTTTAAAATAGTTAGAGCTCATTTAACTTACACTAAAAATATAGATGCTAAAAGATTGTACTAGCATATAATTTAGAGTAATGTCATACTGTAGTCAACGACTGAAACTTAATTTGATGAATATAGTTTACCTCGAAGAAGTTCATGCTTACAATGTTTTTGACGTACTGTATCAAAATCATTTGTGACACGTGGAATTGCAAGTAAACATACAGCTGGTATGTTTATCATTGGGTTAAAGGTCAGCAGTAGTTATGAAATTTAAGGATTTTAAGAAACAAGTTGTCATAACAATTTCATACCACTTTAAGTAAATGAAACAACTATTTCAAAATGCAAAAATCTATAATTAGTTGACCTTTTCGTAGAACGGCAACTATTTCTTAAATAACGATAACAAGATATTCAATATTATTGTGTTGGAACCTTGTGTTAAATGAGGTTAAAAATGTCTCAAATTCTTGGTTCTTTAAAATATATTTTGATTTATCTAATTTCCCGTGAACTGGATGCGTATAGAACAGCTGGTTTCAGGTAGAACAGCTGTGCGCTATATTTAGATGGTTTTTTTTATTCCTGCAATATATTGCTGTTAAATATATCATGAAAAATTCTGTTTTGACTAGAAATATTATTTGGCATGAAACAAAAAGAAAATATATTTGTTTTGCGTGTATATACTCACAATCGAGAAATATATGAACATTATACTATATTTCATAACTCAGTATGATATACGGAGGAAATTGAATGAGTGCAGGGTTTAATAACTAATTAACAGAAAGAGTTGAATAAATGTTCTTGCTTCACAGACAACCACATTGTTAGGGGATATGGATTGTATCTTGTACTTACCAATACCGACCATTTACAGGCTCACCTAAACAGTATGCAATGAGTTTCAATTTTGCCGCCGTTTTGAGCGTTCTTTGGCGATTCTGTTTTTCTCAACAACAATTCTAGATAATCTAAGTTACATCCTTGCTCCGTTTTATTCACTAACGTACCTACACATTGAAATAACATTAAAGCAAGCAGTAAAACAACGATAAAAACTGCAGAATCAATCAGAGAAATTCTTAATAGTTTATTTCAAATATCAATTAACATGTTATTTTTCCTTGTTATTCCATATTCAGCAATACAGACTTTCTTTATTCTACTCTCATCATGTTGTTGATTAGCCTTGATACTTGACTCATTAAGTAATTTAAGAGAATCTTCTTCAACATTGTAATATTCAAAGCGTATGAGATTAAATGACACATTCATATGTTTTTATACGCATTTTATTAAACATATACTCCAAACTGACGCTTATAGTCTTGCGTAAATGACGCTTATAGTCTTGCGCATACAGACTTTCAACTGTGCAATACAGTGTCATATTTAAATTATATGTAATTCGTTTGGTGTACTATCTTTATTATACTTTAACTAAAAAACTAGAAGGTTGTTGCCTAAGAGGGCTTATATTGACCGACTTCCGATAGCAATTTAAATGGCCTATTGAATGCTTTTAACTGATTTCCTACATCTTAAAACAATTGACCTTTTCAGGAAATCTTAGAAAAAAATATGTGTAGGTACGAGTGTAAGATCATAATATTTTTTCTAAGTCTGAGAGGACACTTCACGACATCATTCATAGTCAATTTAATTTGCACTTGACATTACCGTCCATGAACAGACTCAATCAAACCGAGCCTGCAACATTTTCAATTCTGCCGTGTTGGGCTTTCTTTAGGGATTCTTATTTTCTCTATGTTTATGTTTAGGAAATAGATATCAATCTGAGTCCATTGTTATAGAATAATGCACGGTTTGATTTCAAAAGCGTAGTAATATAATCACGAAGGTCGATAGGCCTGTGTGATTAATTACAAAGCATATTTGGAAAAAAAAACCAAAAAAAAACGTGCATTATTATACAATTATGCACGCAGAATTGATATCTATTTCCATTCTAACACGTCAATAAAAACTATAATATTTTTTTGTTGGATTTTATGTTTGGTGGTTAAATTTGTTTTTGCCACAGAGTTTCCAATAGAAACATTCTTTAAAGGCTGTTCCAGTAGGTTGAAAAAAAAAACTGTCGTTAAATCTACCGTATGTAGAAACATTTTTAGGATAACGAATTTTGAAAAGTTGATAAAACTTTGTTTGTTTATTTTATTTCACTCTATATTTTTCAAGCGAGATACAAAGTATTAGTAGTGAAATAAATGTTAAATTAAACTCGTTTGCGACATTGAAATAGCGTTCTTGATTTGATTGTTTTTGCGCGCTACGTGAAGTCACGTACACAATACTTTTAACGTCTGTACAGCGGTTACGACTGAATTAAAGATATTGGTGTTCGGATTAACTTTCTTAGTTAGACCATTTTCTTTCATGCTAGATAGTTTCACAACAAAATTCGACAAAGAAATGTTTTTTTAATAATCAGATTTTTCAAACAAAATGGCGCCGTCAATGTGTTGGTTTGAAAATACACGATGGCAAAAAGAACGGCGAGTGCATTGTTTAAGAAATAATATCGGTCTTAGCGGTGTTTTTCGGCTTTTTAACACCGGTTTTGAGTTTTGATGCGTATGAATTGACCACGAAGGAAGGTCGTAGGCCTGAGTGCTTATTTTTTTCAAATCAAAACGACAAAACCAGTGTAAAATAGCCGATAAACACCGCTAAGACCGATATTATTACTAAAGATGACGTCAATACGGTGCTTACGGTTTGCCGCCGTTTTGTTAAAATATTTATTAATTGATATGGATCAAATATGTGGCGTTAGTGTATGTGAGATATTATTTCGGTATTGTATGAAAAGAAAACATTATAAGAACCGAAAATATAAATAAAACAAGAGCCCGGTTTGAGCCGGGTGATGTTCCCGAATAGGTTTTGGACACAGGAAAGTACACCTCTTGTAGTTTCAGAGTTATGTCCCTGGACAAAGTTCAAAGTGCATTAATTCCAAAATTAGGCAAGGCAGAGTTACTGTTCTTTGCATTGCACTTCTAATCAATGTGATCTATCAACCTACAAAGTTTCTTGATGACATCTCTTATCATTTTCGAGTTACGTCCCGGACAACTTCAAAAAGTAAAAATAAACAAAGGGCAATAACTCCTGAATTAGGCAAGGCAGAGTTATGATTTTTGTGCACTGCACATCTACCCATTGAGATATATCTACCTACAAAGTTTCAAGTTGATATATCTTATAGTTTTACAGCTATGTCCTGGACAAGATTTTTCTAAAAGGGGAGATAATTAAAAAATGAGGCTTAACAGAGTTATGGTTCTTTTGCACTGCACCTCTACTCAATGAGATATATCTACCTACGATGTTTCGGGCAAAATAGAGTTATGGTTCTTTGACACTGCACTCCCCCTTAATGTCCTCTACCACTGTATGAAGTTTCAATAAATTATCTCCAAGGGTTTTCAAGTTATGCTCCGGACAAGACAACGGACGGACAGACGGACGGACGGACAGACGGACAAGGCGCCGACTATATGCTCCCCCGAAATTATTCGGGGAGCATAAAACTTTTTATTGTTGCTTTAATAATGGCTTTGTAAACTATATCGAGGGTGAAAACATAACAGCCGCATATACAAGTAGTCCCTAACCAGTGTTTATTGGCAGTTTAACACCGGTGTTTTCCTTCTTTGTCTATAGTGACAAAATCACGTGGAGTGTTAGGCACGCCTCCGACCTTTATTGTTTATATAGAAAAAAATCCGATAGTTTTAGAATCTTTAATATTTTAGGAAAACATTGTTAAAACTAGTTTGTTGTAAAATGAATAATCTCTGATCATGTTTCTATTTCAAAAAAAAATCACAACAAAAACATTTGATAAACACAAAAGAGCATACCATCTTACTAGATCTTATAACGTGATATATTAGATTATTTATGAGATATGAGACATGTTCATAGGCGTATGTGTCGGCGTAGATTTATCTTTTAGATAGGGTCAATTTACTCAGATAGTATCAAAGCTATTAACTTTAAATCTAGTGTAGAAGTTCATTGTCATTAAAGGATACTCTTTTAAAAGGGCAGGTAATCTTATTCTTAATGCAAAGTTATTCCCCATTTTTTACTTTTGTTTCAGATTGTTATTCTTGGTTAACCTTGTTGATAACGTTTATTTTCTTAGAAATTATCAAGGTTCTTCACTTCAAACTTGATATACGTGTTCAGTACTGGTCACTTTCAGAATATGACACCATTTCAGAAGGGCAGATAATCTAAAAATACATTTGTGGACACTTCTGCACCAATTTTTACATTATTTTTCCTTCCCATGCCAATTTCTCATATACTGGCAAAGGTAATCACTTTACATTTGTAATTTTCAGTTTTCAAATTGGAATGCATTTCTAAAGTGCAGGTAATTGGTAAAGTTTATTGTTAGCTCATCTGTTTCGAAGGTAAAGTCGAGCTATTGTGATCACTTCGTCGATGTGCAAAAAATAATATAGCTCATTATTCAAACAGTTCACAGTTTTCAACATGAAACCTTGGATACTTGCTTATCATGACAAGATATAGTTATTAGACAAGGGATATAATATTTATAGGTACTCGTTTAGTATCATTATTATGAAATGAATTTCAAAGGGACAGATAATTAGTCATTTTTGCTTAATAATTTTCTTCTTTTTTTTGAAACTTTAAATTTCTGCTGACTGTCAAGGGCCGGTAAGTCTTCTGAGATGGTTTGCAGAAGTATGTTTTTACTATTTATAACTAAGAAATGCTTGTTTGTTTGTTTTAACAGCGCACCAACACAATGCCTTTCAGCCACAAAGGGGCAGGTCCTGTTCGAATGTGATAGGGTTAAACAAAATGTACCTTTCATTTTGGAAAATTGTGAGATTAAAGACTCTTTATATATCATACCTTTATTTTCTGTTAAAGTGATATTATGCTAATATTTTCATAGTCAAATTGCACTGAATTTACTTTATTTTTCAAACAATTTACGGTCAAAATGGTGTTTGACCAACAGTTGATATTGGAAAGTGTTTAGGATAAAATTATAAATCTGTCTAAAATTTAAAAATACTGCCCCACTCTTTTTTTTATAAACTAAGCGTTATGGGTAAATTCTAATGGATATTTACAGAAATTTCGTTTGGATCTGTGCGTTATTTATTGTTTATGTGAACTTAATTTTTAAATTAAAAAGAATAATGGTAAAATAAAAACTTATTTTGATCTTCATCCGTTCACTCACTATATACTCTTGGATGGGCATAATGCCACTTTAATGAAGCATAAATTGACTTTACGATCATTATTTGAAATTTCAGATTTGCTGGTATAATTACTTGCAAAATGGCGTTTACAACATTATAATAACTGCTTTTCCGATCATGTGTGTCTCTTTGTCATTCACAGTTTTTTCTAAACTGGTATCGATTTCGTTGGAAATACCAATTGCAACTTTTCGGCCCTGTCTGTCAATCTTCGGACCTCAAAGAAATAGTAAGAATACACAGAATGGATCTTAAATATAAAAAGAAATCAACAAGAAAGTTTGGCTGGCATTCAATATACGCATGACGACCCAGCAGCAAAGAGAAACGCTAAGAAACCCACGCTAAAAAATTAAACATATAGTAAACAAAAAGGAAGTAAAGGCATGGAGTTGTTGACGCGGTTTATTCAAATGCATCGAGTATAGTTTAAGTAAGTAAGTTTATAGATATTATGGCAATTGGTATATTATGCATATCATTATTAAACCTAATGTAAAAAGGTATACCAGTAGACGTAAATTTGACTTTCTTTAGTGATTTTTCTTTTTTTTTGGTGACATATTAGTATTATTTGTGCCGTGTGTCGGCCGTAAAAATGCACCCCGTAATATTATCAAAATGTGATATTTTCGATCCTTGAAGAATTTTTAGATCGCCATTCTTGCTGTGTGTCATATTTAATTACTTTCTACTCACAATCTTTTTCTTCTGGATGGTTGGTTCAAATTTCCGAACTGAACTGAACATTGTTACATAACATTTCGGTTTCTAAAAGACCATATACCGGTAACTGACATATAAATAATGTTTTTTTATATGCTATTATAAATTTAAAGTTACTTAATTTAAGGCAATTTTGCATGTGCCTAAAATAGTAAGCCAACAAAAAAAGCATTTACATATTTAACAACAGGCAAGGACCTAAAGGTGGTGAATAAAAGAAAAATAGTTGATAGATTATACACGTCCGACAAACTCCCACTTTTCCTCTTAAAGAGAACAGTGTAAATATCTGGAAAAGGTGATCCCTCGGAAGCATTAAAAACAGCAAAATTACATGGAAATTGCAAACTCGAATTTGTTTGGTCTGTACATGACGGATAATGAAAGAGTGCAACATCCCTCAGGCCCCTAACACCGACTGAAGCGGTTCTCAATTCTCAACACTTTAAAGTGCTGGATTCAATGATCATGAAGGACCAGAAAAATAAAACAACACTGTAAAACGAATGGGTGTAACTTTCGAGAAAGAGCAATAACGCTAGTTCTTGAACAAAGGTAGTTTTTTTTGTCAAGATATGCAAATTATTATGAATATTACGAGAAGCAGGCAATGTCATCGAGTTAAAATTATTTTTGCGCAACTTCACGTTTGAAAAGCACTTAATTACTGTTTACAAATTTGCCGTAGGTATACTTTGCCGAATTTGCCTAGTACATTTCGCAAATAAATTTAAGTTGCTGAGCTACCATATTATATTACAAAATAGATAAATACAGAATCCCTAAAGAAAGCCCAACACGGCAAAATTGAAAATGTTGCAGGCTCGGTTTGATTGAGCCTGTTCATGGACGGTACTGGAAAGTGCAAGTTACCGTCCACGCCCCCTAGCACCGGCTTAAGCAGAATTCAACATTTTAACATGAAGTAGTAAAATTTTGAATTTAGAAACATCCGCAGATGTGTTCATACGGCGGTTATCATGGAACCTTCAATGTGACACTTCCGTGTCATTCCATGACAAGCTGCGTATGGTCCCCAAGTAATAAAAAGCGTGTACCCTGAACGAGAAAACAATGGGCGGAACTAAATAAAATGGAATTTTGAAAGGGGATCAGAGGTTATGAAGCCTGCGTATCATAGATAAGACGTCAAAAGACAAATTTAAAAAAGCAGGCAACATATCCTAAGGGTGATTCAACATTATTCAAGTAGGAATATTGGAACCACCCAACTAGAAAATGCCGAAAAGCTGAAACTAAAAATACCACAAGCACAACAATAATGTCGTGCTGAACGATCTTCAAGGATCGAAAATATAACATCATTGATTAAATGTACGGGGAGACTTTTTTACAACCCTACTTAAAGTTACATTAAATAAATTTCATAAAAAAAGAAATAGCGACATTTCATTAATAAATTGGGTTTCATATCGACTCCAGATCTTATTTGGGTGTCCAGACAACCAAAATGAGTTTAATGAGCATACAAATGTGCAACCTCACTGCGGCGAATTCGGAAGTACAATTTCTGTTTGCATGAGAAACTCCGCCTTCAGATCATCCGTACATCAATATTTAATCAACAAACATGACTAAGCAGTCCTAATTTAACGGTATATTTCCGCATTGTAACGGATATTTTCATACAATTTTAATCTTTTTTATGAGATGATTATTTTTTCTGAACCACAGGCCTATAGTGCACCGTGAAGCTTTAACGGTAAAGGTGTTTGCACAAGAAAATCTTATATTTGCTGCGTTCCGGATAGCAACTATAACATCGTGACGTAGCGCATACACGAGCTGATTATAGTCTTCATTTGCATGTTAAAATTCGTATACGAACTTTAGTGTTACCGTGGGGTTTTCCATTTAAAATCCTAATTGATGAACAATGTTTGATGAGATTTACAACGATACTGTTAAAAAGGTTAATGAAACTGTAAATTCCTTGGTTTTTAGGCCGACGGCAAAAATATTTTAACATATTTATTTAACGTAACTTTAACAGTGGCTCTTATTATGAGAGAGCCTTCGGCCACGCGTGAAAGAAGCACACTAGATGATACTTGGTAAAAGTTCTGGCAACGTCATTTTGGGATATTTCGTATTGAAATTCATCCCTAATGATCAGAAAAATGTTCTACGTGGCATAGCATTCTTTGATTTTTTGAAAAGGAAGCATGTTCTTTTGGATATTTTTCGAAACTATGTTTACCTGTTTCAGCTTTGTTTTGGCCGAGGACTACAACGGAAGTGCCGGCTACTCTTATTTAAACAGATCACCAAAACGTGAAAGAACCACTGTTTAGTAGGGGTGTACTTACAAAGGGTCTCATTAAGGCCAAAGTTCAATTGAATCTTCTTTTATGTCTTGTTTCTCAGACTATTGTGTCCAAGTATGAAGTCAATCCATATAACAAGAGTCAATGGCAACGTCAACGAGACCATGACTGTAACAATAGCTCGTTCTTTGCTTCGAAACAATTACTGCTGACTTCAGTTATTCATGATACTTTGATTAATAATTTCCCCAAGTAGTTGGTTACAATGTGTAATTGATATAAACAGTGAAATGAGATCCATTAAATACATGTAATATGATACATTATTTTCATATCCAGATATCACAGTTATTAGAAATATTTATAAATAAAAAATGAAATAAATATTGAATTTCATTCAATTAAGTAGTCACTCTAATAGAGATGAGATCGTAAATGTTATGGTTATAAAGCGACTATCAGAGAAAATGCGGTTTAGAAATATATACAGCGATATTTATTTATTTTGTCTTGTATTTTGCAAGTTCAGCATTCGATGATATTATTTGTGCCACTAGGCATCGATTTAGCAAGTTGGAGAAAAATAATTATGACAGTGTTGAAAGTTATAAGTTTGTATGCAAAATTAATGTCCGGGAAATGCTTGTATTTTTATTTTCAAATAATTTTTTATGTCTGATGTCCTTTATATATTCCTAAGTGTAACTTATTGGCCAATAACCATTATGTTGATTATGTTGCCTTTTGGCAATAAATTGATATTGTGCCCATTTAAGACTCACTTATGAGTGTACGATAACTTTACATTTTGTCATATTTGTTTCAAATTTCATAATAAATGTCACCTTATTTATTATTATCCTTTGTGACCAACATAAATATCTTCGGAAATTATCAGTTATGTTCAAGTTACAAAAAGTGTCGGGCAGTCTTTTTATATTTTATGCAGTTTTTATATTTTATTCTAAACAGTTGGAATTGTCAATTATTTTTCCATCATCATTAAGATAGTCAATCTTTTGAAATATACAAGTACGTGTAATTTTTTTACAGTTTGACAGTGCAGAAATGAGCATTATATCACTGTACAAATTCTTGATTTTATTATTTGGATGAGATGTTGCTACTTTTATGACAAATAATCTTAGATTTAGCCCTACTTTTGCTAGGTGATGAACATCTACCATGCTCTAAACCATTATTTAAACATGATAAAACTATTGTTTGTCCTTCTTTTTGAACGAAAAAATGTTTGTTTTTGAGACATAATGTGCTTTTAAGATAATACAATACATACAATTAAAATAGTCCTACTATTAACGAAACCAAACTCTTTTTGTTAGCATTATTTAAGGTAAGCACATTTGAACAAGTACTTTGTGTTTCTAATTTTTGTCTTTGTTGTTTTTTGTTTGATGTTACAGACTTTAACCACCTCACCTGCTGGAGCTAAGAAATACATAAACTCTAATAATTTGAACCCATTAAATCGCTTCTTACGATCACAAGGCTTAAACGTTGGCTTCAATTCTGATATCTCGATCCGCAAAGGCAACCCCTTAGTCGTAAGAGATTGTCATTTTAGTAACATATTATTGTCAAACACTTTACATATATTTCTATATTTTCCTTCTGGTAGAGGCAAAATGTTGACAAGTATAAGAGTATCGAACTAGCATCAATGTACACAATGTGAAATATACATCGTTCTGTCAGTCTTAAAAAATAATGAACTGAATTGAAATGTTTCATACCTAGCTGAATCATATTCAACAGAGTGAAAAACAACAACTAAAGAACGCTCATAACGACAAAAATTAAAATGTTGCAGGTTAGTTGAGCCTGTTCATAGACGGTACCGGAAAGTGCAAGCTATCATTGACGCCCCTAGTACTGGCTTGAGCAGAATTCAATATAAAATTGATAAAGGTATCAGCATTTTAAAAAAATTGATAAAGGAATCACCGTGTTAAAGTCACTGTAAAGAAGGTTTAATATCTACAAACTCATCATTGATTCATTCTTCACAAACTCAAAATGTATTGTGCAATTGCGACATCAATTATAATGTTTAAATAACCACTCTATATATCATTTGTTTCATAAAAAACAAATGAAACATAGATAAATTCCCAGAAAATACCATAATTGTTCAATAAAAAAAAATAAGTTATAGAGTAAAATTGGAGCAATGCAAAGTTTTACCCAATGGCAAGATTTGTTTAAGTTAAAGTCTTAAAGGTAATGCTACATGTCAAATATCAAAGTCCTTAACATTATTATATGATCTGCTTATGTAAAAGGACAGAGCCCGTGGAGCATGACACATATTAAGTCTGTAGTAAACATAAGGTGATGCAACTCTCGGAAATTCTTAGCTCTAAGTATGGTTACCTATGAGCAAAAGTATTTTAAAATTTATTTGATTCCTTTTCAAGTAAATCTATTTCTAACCCCAGGGAAGGTTTTATACACCTTTTATCTGTTCAATATACACAATTGGAACATAACTGTTCTTCAGTTACATAAATGATAATATTCATCATAAAGTAAATAATTTTCAATTTAAAACTGAGGAAAACTAAGAACTTTTAAGATGCTGCATAGATATATTGTATTATTATGGCATCGCGTTAACCTTTTTCTTTGTTTTTTTTACCAATTATACTCGGTACACTTCCCAAAAACTGTATTGATATAAAACAGTACAGTTTCTTTCACTTGATTCATATATGAAAGAAGGGGGCATAACATCAAATGGGGCATGGGGTAGCACATTCAAAATACAAAATAAAAAAAAGTGAGAAAAAGAGCCAGTTGAATCGGATGATGCTCCCAAAACGGGTTTTAGACATAGAGAACTACTTCCTGTTTATTTCTCTTGTAGTTTAAGAGTTTTGTCCCGGACAAAGATCACAGTGTAAAAATGAACAAAGGACAATAACTCAGGCAAAATTAGGCAAGGCAGAGTTACGATTTTCTTGCATTGCACTTTTACTCTATGAGATCTATCTACCGACAGAGTTTTTTTGTTGATACCTGTTGTGGTTTCAGAGTTAATTGTTATATTCTTTTATTTTGCAACTCTAAACGGCTGCACTCACTAACTTATTATATGTAGCTAGCTGTGAGGTCCCTTAGACAGCATTAGCTGGTATTGGTTCATTTTATCTGGGGTTTCCATTTAAAACAAAAGTGAAAGGGCACAAGAGAGGGAAATGCACATAGTATTTTTAAGTGATTTCTGTTACAAAACAAAAAAAAATAAAAATAAAAATCATAGAAAATATTTTTCGGTTCAATGGTGATTATTATATACAAAATACGTGAACAGCAATGGGGAGTTCTATGGCACCCTCTTACGCTTAGCTTTTATGGGTAAATTTAAAAATGACTTTTTTAAGCCAACACTCTTTAAAACCCAGTTTATTGTTCCGTTTTCTTGACGATACATTTTGTATATTAAGTTATTCCCTTGATGTTTTTAATGCTTCATTGATAGTTTGAATTTCATCCATCTAAAAAATTTATTATAGCAAACTTCAAAGAAAGAAATTATCCTATCAATGCTATTGATTATGCACTTAGAAAGGATTCATGTCTTACAACACAAGATGAAGCCCTGTGTACTAATAACAGCAGTGTTATTCCATTTGTTGTTGAGTATAACCCAACTTTACCTAGTATTGGTAATCTTATTGGTATTTACTTAAACTTTCAACTAAATCTTCAATGCAAACTCATCATAAAAGTAAACCTTTGGTTGCATTTTAAAGACCGAAAAATCTAAAAGGCATACTTGTAAATTAATTCTAATGTTAGGTCTAATAACAAAAATGCGAAATGTTCATCCAGATGTAATAGAAGTAGATGTACACATTGCAGCTCCATTATTGAAAGTAATATATTTAGTAGTACTTATATTCCTGGTAAGTATTATCATGTAAATAATAATGCTGATTGTTCTACGAAAAATGTTATATATCTTGTCACGTGATAAATGTAAAGAGCAAAGTGTTGGTCAAACGAAGCAACAAGTGTCTAAACGGATAAATATCCATAGATTTGATATCAAGACAACATTTTTTTCTGATCAGTTATTTTCTACCAATGTCGCTACATACTTTAATAAAGGCAATTATTGTATTTATGCCTATAGAGATTGTCTCCGATGATATGGAACGCTTATTTCAAGAATCATACTCGATTCATAAGCTTAACACACTATCTCCTAATGGTATGATGCAAAAGTTTTGTACAATGTATTACTTTGTAATCTTTCAAGAAATATAATTTGGCCGTATACATATACATGCAGAATGTTTTTCCTCATATCAAGGATTTCTTATTATTAATAATTATGATAAGTTTTGTATCACGTGTAAAAATCTATATTCTATGTATAATTTATTGTATATTGCTGTATTTTCATGACCAATTCTGTGTTTTTATTTCCGCGTTAAAGTCTTGTTCTGTTTAGCGTATAGTTAAACGGACGTTGCATCCTTTGTCATTTCTTATTTTATAAACGTCATTTTTTTCTGAAGAAGACAAAACGCCGAAAGCTAAAGAAAAGCGTTTTAAACTGATTATATACAAAAGAAAATAATGAAATTGTGATAAAGAAATTATAACATCTCGGGATGTTTCTGCAAAAAATCGTCTCGGTCTGACGGCCTCAACATTTTTGGGGCATAAAACATTTCTCGATGTCGCCCCAGACACTGCTATAACCACGTAACTATATAGAACTGAGGCGGGGAAAATGAAAAGAAAAAAAGTTATCCCAAATACTTTTTAATGTTTTTGTAATAATCTTATTTAGCCCAAAAATGTATCCTTAACTCTTAAGGATATGCTAGAGTTACATATTCTTACATTTGTATAGCTTGCAATGTATAATTTACTGTCAAACATTTCCTTCTTGAATATAATGATCTTGCACTTGTTCGAAATAGATTTTATCGCGTCAGTTCACTTTAAGAACTTTGTGTCTCAGTTTAATTCAAAAGCTTGATTGATTTCTTAACTGATGTTAATTTGTATTCTAAGATTTTACTAACTCACTTGTACCAACTCATTAGGCCCACTTATTATAGTGTTCGGAGCGGTATGACCAGTTATTTGTCAGTGTCGCTGTGAATTCCAAACAAACAAACAAACAAACAAACAAACATTAAAGGAAAACGACTCAAATTTTGTTTATTATTTCATCTCAGACACAGTTCTAGCAGAATCACATTTTGTTTTAGGAAAATGATGTGACTGAAAGTACTGCCTAATTTAAATGTCCATTAAGCCTAAAATGGTTATAAATTCTTATATTTTATATCCTGTTACATTTTACAAAATATTACTCATGGCAACATACATGTATCTAAGCCATTGTTTGTTTCATATGCGTTTAAGCAATCAATACTTTTATAGTTATTTGTATTTTGTATGAAAATCAAAATATCACGTTGTTGGAATATGAGAAAATATTTCACATTCTACGATAATAAGATTAGGCATCTAAACTGTTCTAAATCCTTCATTGCAGTTTTATAAAACCAAAAGTGCTCCAAAATTGAGACTTAATATGCATGTTTAGAAAATTGATGTAAATTATTGTGATTTATAATTTATGTGCATGTTTTCTTTATTTTCATGAAGTAAATAGCCTAGTATTAATTAATTCAAATATTACTTAACATTATAAATTCATTATAAATTCCCTTCACCACACAGACAGATTATTTCTACAAAAAAAATCAGTTCTCATTTTTGTTAATCGCATTATCAGTATCTACAGGTATACCACTGTAACAACAGATACTTTTAAAGTGGCGAGCTTGATTTCATGTATGAAATCAGTAGCGTGTGTCGAAATAGAGGCATACATTGTAACCAAAAGCGTCCGTTAAAACATCCATGAAAAGGTTCAAACAACAGCCAAAAAATAGATAGAAAATGAATAAATAAAAAAAAAATAAGAATAAAAACTCTACAATATACATTTTTTATCCCGATTTCTTACCGGTAATGGTCTCCGATACAGCATTTTTATCATAGTTTGGGGACATTTCTGTTGAAAATATGTCAAAGTTAAATCGTATACATATACATGCACAGTGCGTTAACTGGTGTGCAGGTATTAGTTTGGATCATTTTTGCTGGGGTTTACTAATTGTGACAGCAGAGAAAGAGAAAGCGACAGAAATATCATATTCTGATGCTCGTTCATTGGTTACTTTTTTCTGGGGTTTCATATTGTGACAACAGGGAACGCGTTTTTATGTTTGACTATGATACAAAAGAGAAATAACATCAAAACACTAAGCAATCTGATTAATACTCGGGGGCTACGCCAGCTCGTACAAATTAGATAGCCTCGTGTTTCGATGCTCTTTCTGTTACTTGTATTATGGTTGTGTTTCTAAATAAACTGTCAAACATCTGCCATCACATCATGTTCATCAACCTAAGGGGTTTAATTACTTTCATTCGTTATCGACATTCTTTTTCATGAACTTTAATGCATTTCTTTTTGTGTTGCAAAGTGATCCCTATAATGTGGCTTGGTACACAAGGAGTGACTACCATTAAACTATAAAAATACTAATTGTCTCGAGACTAGCTTGATATTGTTACTTTTTGTAATATATATCTATTTAAACGTATCATTACCCTTCCCATGAAATTGAACGTTGGATCATTAACCTTACTGTTAATGGGCTTGATATTTGATAAGCATAAACAAATTGGTAGAAACCTTTAGGGACACAGTCATTAAACGAGTGAGAAAGTATTTTAAAACAGTACAAACTAAAATAACTATTTTATTTACCGCAGTATTTAAAAATATAAATACTGGAAACAATTAATGTATGAATACAATTATTTCAAACGTTTTATTTTCATTCATATACATCAACAAACTATCTTTGGAAATCTTTTACTTTGGCCTATCTAAATAATTTATTGTGAAATTTCTTCGTTGATACTGCAAACCGTCTCCAGACATTGAAATGCCACGGATCATATATCCTTGATATTTCATTGTAAAAACTCAGCCATTGACAAAAAACATTATTTAATGTTTAAACAGAACCGTTGTTAGTACTATAACTTTTTCCGGCCAGACATATTATTAAAACTATAAAACATATTTTGATAAAGTACTTGCCACAAATCTAGCTTAATGTAGAATAAATGTCAATTCCTATTCATTGTAGCGAGTTTTTGTTTCTTTTAAATAATCTTTTGGACATGAAATATTCCATCATTATCTTATGAAAATTCCCAATTGTATCCTGCAGGAAATATAATACTCATATATCACACGAGAATTGCGTTCTACAATCAGAATATAATTGTAAGTATCAGTTGAATGCAACATAGATTGATGTTTATATTATTTTTTTGTAATGCAGTGCAAGTTTAATGTCAATATACGGATGTAACCTAAACGGTAACGTTTTTTGCCATTCTCGTTTCAGCAACGTAAAGTATTTGCTAGGAAAAAAAGGAAGCAGTACAGAACAACTAAAAAAGACAATATTGTTTTCATTACTGTTAAATATTAAAACCATATATTTTCCTCATTTTCCTTTTCAATCAAACTGTAGTTGTGGACCGAATTCAGCATTTTGATAATGTTGTATAATTTTATATGACAAAATATATTGTCAAAAACCATTTTATTTATAAACAAAAACACAAATAAAAGTCGAACACGATAACGATTGCATTAATCGGTCGAAACATTATCACGGGGGAGGACGTGTTACACGAGGGATGGAGTTCTTATGATAACTTGTCAAGGAGTTCTTGTAATAACTGTCACGGAGTTCGTCGGAAAACTATTGTATATACTGCAAAAACACTCGTCAAAAATGGATTTTGTTATCTTTAAAATTGAATATCAGGTGCTAAATTAAACTTGAATGAGTAAGCTTGCCTTACATATTGTATTATGTGTCAAAAACTTATTCATAGTCCATTTTTTCATCGCCTCTTGCTTAAAATCTGGTAGTTTTGAGTAAAAATTTCAAATTATTTGCCAATTCGCAAGTATTGACCTGTTTTTTTAAAGTCTTCATCATTGCCATACATAATTACCTAATTATAATGCAACATTGCGAACATAAAGCCCCGGCTACTAATCAGTAGCAATTTAACTAAATGTCGTTCGGATGCGCATCATTTTATCACTCGGGCTACGCCTTCGTGATATAATTCTTGCATCCAAACTCCAAACAGTGATTTTATTGAGTGATAAAATCACTGTTTGGGATATATTATTTCTTAAACAATAACAGCTCAGTTGTAAGAAATTTAGCTATGTATAAATACTATGCTCTTGAAAAACGAAAACATTGTATAAGTACATGTATTTATTAACAACTTAAATATGACATGATATATTGTTAATGCAAATTGTTGATTGAATTTAATAGCTATGGAACTCGTCTTGTCATTCACATTATGTATTATTTGCATGTTTATTCTGTATATATATATATGATGGCTGATGCCCATATATAGCAAATTAAAGTAAAGATGATAAGGATGGTTAAGAGATAAAACATGAATCTTGCTTTTCATTTAAGCAAAGTCTTACCATTACCATGATCATTGTAATTTTAAAATTTATTTAAAATATTAACATTTTATCAATTTTTTTTCATGCAAGAAATTTAAAGGCACATTATGCCTCGGAAAAAATGCCAATTATTTGAATAATCAATTGCTTCTGTTGCTTTTTATCAATAGTTTAAGTTATTTTGATTTAGTATCTTTTATGGGAGTCAAAATACTACTTCGTTTACATTTTGTTACTTTTATGACAAACAATTTTATATTAAGTACTTCTTTCCTTAAGTTATAAGCATGTTGCAAGCTCTAAAACCATTATTTAACTATAATAAAAGTCATGACAAAGAATAATTTATTTGTGTCACAGGTATAATGACTAAAAGCTTTTTACTGCTGATTGAAAAGCCACAGTTTGTATTGTTGTAAATACCAGATAAATTTCACTGGATAAAACAAAACACTAGAAATTATATTTATATGAGCTGCAAAACAACTGGTTATGATTGAAAGAATATTTTATAATGATGTAAACAAACATTTACGAGTAAAGTTCAACAACAACACATGCTTAATATCTGCACAAAAAAGCCTAAAACAAAAACAAACTGTTTAAAATTTATTTTTATATAAATAATAAACATAGATATGTGAAACATGACTATATTTTTTCCGGCTTTATCTACTTATCATGCAGTGAAAAAAATAACATGTTTAATAATAGTTTATCATTTCAATCTCGAATAAAAAATAAACAACTATTGTATATTATTTACCTTTGCAGGGAACAATAAATTGATGGTCCTTTAGCTGCATGTTCATTACTTGGCAGACACCTCCCCGTGTACACATGTACATCTGAAATGGTTAATGCATATAATGTTTTAATTTAATCCTTAATTCCTACCATATTTACATGAAAATATTCATAAAGAAGGCAAAGAAAATCTGACGCAATGCCTTACACACAAAGACACTGCTTCCTGTAGTAAGAAATGGAACAATACTACCAAATTTGCATAAATCTATCCATATAGTTTTAATTATTAAATCCCTGCTTGGGACCTTGTTTGTTTGTTTGTTTGGATTTTACGGCACGTCAACACATAAATGGCCATATCGTACCGAATGCTATAATTTGCTTAAAATATTATGTAAACTTTGCAAATGACAATAAAAAAGAGCCAATTAGATCCTTGAATACAAGTTTATCTCTTTCAAATAATCAATGATGTTTTTTGATGGAATTGTATTAAAGAGTTCTTTGAGTGAATTTTCATTATAAAATCTATTACGGGCCTGTGAACAATCATGACATTCCAGAAGAAAATGCTTGACAGTAAAATTTTCATTGCAAGCTACACAGAAAGGGGCATTGTCATTCGTGAGGAGATAAGAATGGGTAACTTTAGTGTGTCCAATTCGGCATCGAAGAAGAACTGTTTGATCATGGCGGTTTGACAAAGACAGAGATGGTGACACATCAAGAGATGGGTTTATATCATGAAGTTTATTAAAGACGGCATTGTCCCAATTTGCTTTCCATTCAGATGAAACGAGTTTATTTATAGCCGTTCTAAAATCACAAGCAGGTAACAATAAGTCAGTTTTTTGAAAATTAAATGATTGTTTAGCTAAAGCATCTACTTTTTCATTTCCTCGTATACCTACATAACTTGGAATCCAATATAATTTAACAGATTTTATTTTAAGAATATCATGAAATCGTAAAAGAAGTTTCTTTATCATGATATTGTCAGATTTTTTATTTTTAATGGATATTAAAACAGAAAGCGAGTCAGAAAATATCACAAATTTATCATGGGTATGCTGTTCTATGTATGACAATGCTAAATCTATAGCTTTGGCTTCAGCAGTAAAAATTGATGCATTATCTGGTAACCTCATACTAGATGTAAAATTATTTTCAAACACAGCCGCACCTACTTTGCAACCTTCCTTTGAACCGTCCGTATAAATATGTATAAAATCTTCATGTTCTTCCTTAATTGCTAGAAACTTCTCTTTGAAATGTTCATGTGAATTTGATGACTTTTTTATATTTGAAAGGTTAATATTTATTTCAGGGGAATTATAAGTCCAATGTGGAACATCCTCATCGTCATTTTGAAGGTTACTGTCTGGATTAATTTTAAGTTTATCTAAATCATCTTTTAAACGAAGGCCTAATGGTTTAATTTCCTTTGGTTTGTTAACAAAGTTTTCAATATAACTTGGTTTGAAAATAATATTTTTGGCTGGATTTTTGCTATTTAATGAAGTTCTAGTTGCATATTGAAGTGATAGCTTTTTTTCGACGAATTTGAAGCGATGGTTCCTCAGCTTTCGCATATAGACTTTCTACAGGTGAGGTGCGAAATGCACCTAAAGCTTACCGTAAACACTGGTGATGTATGGTATTTAGCATTTGAAGATATGATTTTCTTGCAGACCCATATACAACAGAACCATAATCTAATTTTGATCCTGTTTTTTTTAACCATCCTAAGTAATGAAGATTTTAATGAAAATAGAAGGAAAGAAAAAGCTTGGGACCTGTTTTTTTTAAAAAACAATTCTAAGTAATGAAGATTTTAATGAAAATAGAAGGAAAGAAATATCTTAAGTACTGAAGGTACTTGGTGAAACTTTATTATACACTAGAAATAAAGTGTTTCTCCTTGGTTTATTTCAATAAGTAAATATTGTTTAAATAACATCTGTAGTTTTTTATAACACTAAAAGCTAAACAACTAGCATTGACTAACTTGATAAAACAGCAAAAGCAGTGGTTACTTTCCGGAAACAAATTAATTTCATTTAACTCTGTAAATTCCTCGCTTTTCCATTACATAATTGGCCTACCCGCATTATTCGATCCGTTTTTTCATGTCTTAATATTGAAAGGGAATCGAAACAAATTTCTTTTCTGTGTCACTTGGGTAATTGTCCGGGATCATCTATATGCTTAACGGTTACATTGTCAGCCGATGTATCTGGAAGTGGAAAATCGAAAATTAAAGTAAATGAGACATAAGTTCCCTGCTAACGTTCGCATTTTTGGTGTATGCTTCACTTATTTTTTTCCAATTTTATTATCAAAGGCATTCTGACTCACATTATATCAGATATTACTATTATGTAAAAGTCATATTACATCTTTTAGATATTTTAATCATAATGTTTGAGTGGAGCTTATCATATGATAAGTATTATATTGTATGTTACTGAAATGTATCAAAGAACAAATAAAAAACTGACATGACACAAGTTGTTTCCCTTGTTTGTTTTAAATATCAATCATTGAGTACATATGATCAATGTATATCATTATTTATATTTGTAAAGGGAAACATAAAACCTTTATCATATCAGTGGTTTCCCAAGACAGTTTTTAATGTCAGAGATTAGTGTGGGTTGTTGTTAGAAATAAAGCAGGCTATTGTTTGTAACCCTTGGCAATACAGTATAAATTGATTATATCAAATAATTATTAAATATATACAACAATTTGATGAACAATTCTACTGCAATTATTTAAACACTTTGAGCGTTGTTCAAACAAAACCTATTTCCTTTGTCTATTGCTTTTGAGAATATTTTAAAAATTCGTAATTACTTTCCAGTTAATACAAAGAACGTGACTTTTTCTATAATTAAAAATATCATTTGGATAATGTTTTACAAAGATGCATTTATGAGAGAATTATGAACATTATGTATCGGTTTGACCGTCGACATTTTGACTAGCGTCAACTGAAGAGATGTTAGTTTTAAGGCTTTCATTTTATTAATAATGGGTTCACTAACATTCACATAAGACAGTCAATTGCGAATAAAACTATTCGAGTCGCGTTTAATATTGTATAATTAAGAAGCGTTCTTAAAACTTGAGAAAAGTATGTTTTTACAAATAGTAACACAAGCTACTTACCAGATAGCTGCGAATCATTTACATTGCACTGAAATGTTACTTGAAAATTATGTTCTGTATAACGATGCACTATGTATAAATCAAAATTAAAGTTTTGTTCTGTTCCCATTCCCGCATTATAATAAAAAATAATTAAACAGCTTTCATAAAGTGTTTATTTCATTTATATATAGTAAAATAATGCCAGAAGAGATTCATCTAGAGCAATTACAATAAAGGCATAGAGTTGACAATATTACAGACTCGGTTATATTGAGTTTGTTCACTTAGGATAACAATAATAACAAAGAGCAATATCTCTCCCGCTCCCTAGCTCCTAAAATAAACTTACACTTGCTTTCCGTGCAGGCCGAATACTATCTAGGCCTAACGTAAGTGTTAACGACTTAAACGGTAACCAGAGAGCCGTTTATTTCGATACGTGACGACAGACATTGTTTCAGTTATTTTTATTTATTTATTTTTATTATTGTTATTATTTATTGTCTTTCTATCCTGCACATTGAAATATGAATTATATTTTAAAAGTATTATAGGAGCTTATATTCTAATTGAGCAATTTCATCTTATAATAGCGTATTATGGTTTTATCTTTATTGATAACGGCGGAATGACATTATCACAAAAAAGCAACTCAATCATAAATGCCGCCGGAATTACGTGATTCTAAAGCATGCATCTTCCATCAGGGCGTAATTCTCAAGCACTAAAATCACTAGAAAATTCAAAATTTAGATTATTAATGCAGTAAAAAAACTGGAAACAAAGTGATCCTTCGGAAGCATCAATCACAACAAAATTACATAAGAATTGCAGACTCAGTTTGATTGAGTCTGTACATGAGAAATAATGAACAAGTGCAACATCCATCACGCCCCCTAGAACCGGCCTGAGCGGTACTCAATTCTAAACACTTAATAGTGCTGGCATCAATGATCCCGAAGGACCAGAAAAATGTAACAACGCTGAAGTGGAGTACGGGGCAACTTTTTACAGCTGCCACACAGCACTTGACACCTGCTGTTGTGAAGTATAAAAATCTGGAAACAAAGTGATCCCTCAGAAGCATCAATCACAACAAAATTACATAAGAATTGCAGACTCGGTTTGATTGAGTTTGTACATGAGAGATAATGAACAAGTGCAACATCCCTCATGCCCCCTAGCAACGGCTTGAGCGGTACTCAATTCCCAACACTTAATAGTAAGCCATGTTTAATTCGCACACTGTATTGATACCAGAAAGTACCAATTGTCACGTATAAATGAGTTGATGACTCGGTTATAACTGTTTCAGTTTGTGCAGCTTTTTCTTCTCATTCCTAGAAATACTGTTTGAAAAGTATACCCCGCTGTGTATATTTCTACATGTGATATGCATCCAAGAAGAGTCTATTGTTCATGTACACGATTCTCTGAAAAGCAACGAGAAAGCGTATAGAGAACCGCTCCTTTAATAACAGTTTAAAGGTTTCACTGGCTAAAATATTGTATTTAATTACTGAAAACATAATCTTTGTTTGATTATTTTAACACGTGTTTGGTCATATCTCGGCAAACGGTCCACCAAACCCGTTTCCTGGATAACTTACTAGTAACTACTAATAACTTCACAAATGAGCGACTTCCAAATCCGACTTAATTTCTGAGTCAAGGACAAATGACAATTAGATCCTTAAAATAGAGAAAAGCAGAATCCCTAAAGAAAGCCTAACACGGCAAAATTGAAAATGTTGCAGGCTCGGTTTGATTGAGTCTGTTCAACTCTCGCCTTGCCCAAAGATCGAACCAGTATCCCCTGGATTATAAATCCGATTCGCTCCTCATCTATCTAGTTAATGTTAATTGTAAAATTCTTTAATGTCTGTATAAGGATGATATAAAAGAAAGTATCTATAGACGTGGCGTGAATAATATTTCTTGACATGTCTGTCTGAATGTTTCCACAATTAATAAAAAAGCTTTAAATCTGAAGTATAAATGAACAAGTTTGTCACGTAGACAGGAAAGAATTTCCTGGAAATAACGCCCTTATTTACAGTCATTTTAATTTCTGTAGAGGTTTTCATTCATGAAACACCATTGAAGTGTCTAAAACGTATCTGGTGGCAATAATTAAATAGCTGAAAATGAGTTAACATTTTTAGAGAATAGTTATAGCGTAGGCTTTTATTTAAATTTTACTTTAAATGAATATAGTATATTTCTCTTTTCAGTGATAATTTATCGATATTGCCACTATAATATTCATGTGATTTTAAGTAAATTCTCTTTTTAATGTATGGAATCAGATTTAATAAGAAGTAACTTTGATATTATTTTAATCAAATTTTAACATTAATTGTGTTAAATCAAGGTTGCCGTTCATGTTCTGTTATGAAACCAGAACACAAAAGAATAATAAACAGGTCCTTTCGTCCGGATCCATCCCTTAATATAGATAGGAATACAGTAAAGTTAACAGATGTATCTTACAATGTATGTATAAGTGATCTAGGATCTTGTAGAAGTGATTCAATGGAAATGTTGTTGTTAGATATTTAATTGATTTCTTTATGTAATCTTACAATTTGCTTTACCAGTTAAATTACAAAAAATATCTAAATAAATTTATTACAGGTCTAATTGGATTTATTTAAGTTTTTTACATGTTCTAACTTTGAGTTCAACCCTAAGTTTGTAGTTAAATGACCAATTGACATTACATCTCTTAACATACTGTCATTTATATTATCATTATCAAAAGCGTATACTTTTATTCTGGGAGCTAATTTTCTTGACACAGCTCAATGTTTATATGCTAATGCACAAAATTCATCTTTTTACACATCCTGGCGTACTTGATACTAAGAGATTTGAATCATATGGCGGAGATACCAATTCAACAAATTTGCTTGTTATGAACGTGATTTTTAATCTGAAACCTAAAATAGAAAAAAAGTCTTAAGAACGCTAAAACGGTAAAAATAAAAATATTGCAGGTTCGGTTGATTAAGCCTGTCATGGACAGTCGTGGTAATTGCAAGCTACCGTTTCCACTAGCTCCGTTTTGAACAGAATTCAACATTTACGAATGAAAATTATGAATTTTTGAATTTAGAAGAATCTCCAGATTTGTTTGTGCCATTCCATGATAAGTGCTGCTGGAAAAATATTATTATTTAAAATGTCAGCTAGCAACCCTCCTATCCTCTCAACATTTACAGACATGCCCTCGAGATTTATTTATTATCTATCCATTTATTTAAGCTTTTTTGATGAATAACATGTTACTTATACATGATATAATAATATTTGGTATAGTGAATTAATAAAACTGAAAAACTCAAAAGATAAATGCTAAAAAGTTTGGAACATTGGCTTTAGTTTCAATCTTTATATATTGATTGCTAAAGTTCGTGATGCCTTTTAATTTAGAATTGAAAATAATAATGCATTCGGCATATGTAAGCATAACTCGTTTTAATTTGTTCTTTTTATCATAGAACCATTTCTTAATTAATGAGTTTGAGAAAACAAATCAAGTTTGACTGTTTCATTTCGTCTATAATCTTAATCTATAAAAAGGAAACCATATAAATTGAAGGACATTACAACCTAATGCTTATGCTAAATATACAGAAATATATTTAAAAGAAATATATTCATTTCGTGACCAAACCACATATGAAATAACTGCCAAAACACTCACTTTGAAAATAACAAAGGAACATGATAATGGCATTATGCAGAGAGCATCAACCTGTCACTTCCCTAAAGTCAAAAAAGTTATTGCAAATATAACTATCTTGACAATACCAATGATAATACAATGAATAATTTGGAAGCTTAACACACATTATGAAGCATTATAATTGCTTAAAGAGTGCCTAAAGGCCAATACACCTACACACAATATAATTATGATGTTATAGAAATTCATGTTTTAAATAATTCATACAATTAATTGGTAAGGGATGAAATTGTTTTATCACTTTATTTCAAGGAAATAAGTCAAATGAACCGAATATTTAATAACGAAGTTTAGAAGAAAGGCTATGGTGGTTATTTTGATGATACATTTACTGGATATATATTTATATAATGAAGGTCTCTTGTAAAATATGTGTATACATATCAAAAAACATATACGAGATCTGTCAAAAAATACAAGAACTTTTCCCGTTGCCTCTAACCATAATGTACATTTGCAATTAAAAAATTACTATCGGAATAAATATGTTTCTATTCTTTTAGAACATTTCACTTTTTATCTTTTGACAAAACGCCAAGTGAAACCACTCATGGGCAAGTCAGTAGGAATGCTCGTTTTACATTTTATTTCACTCACTGTTATTCATTAATTTCGTCGTTTAAGTAGTCGTATTTCCTTAGTATGTACATAATTTTATTTTGCCCGTTACATTTTTCCATTCAAGGTTCGTCATAATGTTTAACTTTTAGTCACATTTTCCTAGAATTCCTTTTCTGTTTTGAATTAAAATTGTCCTAACAACGTTATAGTTTCCCAATACGTCATTACATGATGAAAACGTCATTAATTTTATATCTTTCTCCCAATTGGAAGTCAGTTTACTTAGATAAATCGAAGCTGGCTTGTATCTCTCTAGGAATATGTTACACGTGTGCTTAAAGTGGTTTATCATTTATTTCCTCCGAGGGATCACACTTTTTCCAGATTTTTATACAGCAGAAAATAGTTTAACTTGCACAATTTTGAAAAAGCTTTGTACAAATCTGAAAAACAATCTCAATGTTGAACATTTGGTTGATGATGAACTTATCCTGGATGAGTCTCTTGATATAAAATGTTAATTGAGAACAAGGATCCAAATGGACAGGGCGACGTTTACAGAATAGAGCCCCAACATAACCCCGCCATACGAGCAAGGGACCTAATATAGCACAAGGAAGGAGAAAAGAAAGAAACCAGTAACTGTTTAAATTTACAATTTATCCGAACTATAAGAAGAAGGACCACAACCAAAGAGGAATTAGAGTGGTAAGGGTCGGTGTTAAAAGAAAGAAACCGGAAAGGTGAGACGAAAATGATTAACCAAATTTCAACCGTTTTACACTCAACTAAGTTGAGAAATTAGTATTTGTTGTAGCATGGTTTCCAAGGTTCATCGCTTTTGTCACTTCATTATATAACATTTAATGATAGGGCTAATAAAAGTCCCTCACTATGCTTGTGTGCTACATTGAATTGTTTAGGAAACTAACTTTTCCTCGTTCTTTAATTCCAAGGCGAAGATATTTTATGTATACAAAAATATTTACCCCCAGCGTAAATTGGCTTCTTAGTGACCTCAGGGTGTGATGTTGTCCTCTACAAAATTATATCAAACAATTTCTTATTTGAAATGTAACAGCACGTTATTTATTTTTGTTACATAAGAACAAAGATCAACAAGACAAGGCGTTCACAAAATGTTGTTGCGTTATTTACAAAGGCTCAAGCTACGGTCATAGAATTTACAATCAATTTTTGTTTTGTGTATGCAGTTTTACTTTCACTGTTGTTAGAACCGATTTGAATGTCAAAATACAAGATGTGATCCTGAGATTTTGTGATCGTCAGATTTGGTTAACTGTTTCTTTAACAATTTTATGATTCCAATCTCATTTTCTTTGCTCATGATCACTTGTACACGTGTAAAATCAAAATACGACCTTGAATGACATTGAATTGAATATGGCCAAGTATGCATGAAATTACCATCAGCGTTTCTAGCAATAGATATCTGATGAGTGGTCTAAGTTAATTCCGTTACCAGGTCTTTGCGAAACCTTCATTTAAGCATGTGATATTTTATCCTTTATATTCATGATTTATTTTGTTTGTGAATAAAAAGTTTGCAATTAAGCAATAATAGTTAAAGACGTAAAATCTTATCTAAATTATTTATGAGTCACGAAAGTAAAATAAATGTCGTCTCAACATCGTCTATATTTATTTTTGCCAAGAGTGATCATTTTCTTTTAATTATTTTATTTCTATTTTACGATTTATTGTCTTTTGGGTATATCTATGACTTAATAGTATGTACTTGAACACTGACTAATGTCGAACAAATTTCGCTGATGTAGGACGTATATTTTCATTCTTACTTAAGTAGTTATTAACGATTTATAATGGAAATTGCCAAGATACTTCTTACAACGGTTTAAAGACTTTGATAAAGTAGACAGTTAATATTGTGTAATTATCTCTTACTTTATAGAGAGCAGTCCCTATAAGGTAACATTCTTTTCTATGATGTCAGTATTTCACAATCTATCTCAATGATGTTATAATTAATGGTGTGAAACAACAGAGCAAAGAAAAAAAAACATATTCTTAAAGGCCCATTATGCCCAAGAAATGCTTATATTTCTGTTTCTCAAAAGCTTTCATTTTTGATGTCCTGTTTAAGTTTAAAAAAAAAAGACTCCAATTGGCAAATAACCTTAGCCATCTTCTGCTTTTGTTGCTTTTTGGGAAGTAGTACTGCCATAGTAATTTAGTATTTTGTATGGAAATCAAAATACTACTTTATTTACATTTTGCCACATTCATGCAAATAATTTCATATTTAGCTCTAATTTCTGTAGGTGATAAGCATCAAACATGCTTTAGGCCCTGTCTACACCTATCGAAGTCTTGAATGCAAGTATCATATTATCTTGTCTTTCATAGTGTATACATCCTACTCTAATGGTTTTTACAGAGAAATTATGTGACATCCATGAAGATAATTTCTTCCGAGAAAATGAGAACACGTTCTATTTTTCTACAAATTTTTGGCTGTCAAGACACTGATAACACCGGGTTGACACAAAACATGTGCCTCAAAGGTGTGATAGTGCTGGTTTTTTTTATTATTATTATTTTCTGACTTTTTTGTTATTGATTCAGTGTTCATGACCAGGAAATTTCAGTAAATGTTTACAATGTCTTGGACAAAGTAAAAAATCGATACACTGATACACAGAAAGAATATAAACATTTTATTTACTCCTTTGTTTTTAGCTAATTGCATAATTTTCCCGCTTTTTTATTCACACATTTTATAGAAAGTATTGCAAAGACAAAGGTATAAATCCTTGGCAATCTTAATAAGACATTTCAGTAATTTGCTGATTATATATTGAATGGGCCATTTATTAAGCTTATCTAAATGTGACATGTAAGAAACTTGACTAGGTGTAGACGCGGCCTTAAACAATTATTTTAACGTCATAGAACTCGTGTTTACCCTTTTGAAAGAAGGAAAGAAATATTCGTTTTCCAGGGAATAATGTGCCTTTAAATAATGTGTTTAGATAAAATTTCTGATTGCATGCTATACTTCAAATTTGCTATTAACGATTTTTGAAGTATTTTGAACATTAGATATACAAATATATATATATACATGTATATACCCCAGTATATACCCCACTGAATTCCCTTACCTAGATTTTTTAACATCGCAACAGTAGGTGTCAAGTGCCGTGTGTCAGCGTTGTTTAAGTGGAAATATTTAGAATCTGTAATTCTTGAGCTCAGTTAAATTGTGCACAAATGGTCAAAGCATGACTATCTCAAGTACAAAAAAATGCCACTAAAGAACATTGAATTTGGAATGTTAGAAAATTAATGTTTTCAAAACAGACACTGGAAGTTATATAGATTTATCTATTTGTCATAAATTTCCTTAAAAAAATCAATTAGTAAATCAAAACTGCTGCCATCTTTCATATTTCATCTGGAAAAAAGATCAGTCATGATTACTTTTATTTACAACGCGCGACATTGTATGATCAAACATAAGTTATTTGTTTCTCATTATTTTGCTGACATTCTAGGCAAATGAAATATTACCAGAAATATCTTTAAATCCGTCTTCTGGGACCAATCAAAGTTTCCTAAACAGTTTCTATACTGTCAGATTCAAGGCATTGTTTACGGTAATATGAGGTTAATTCTTTCCTACTTGATGTGAAAAGAATCTTGTTGACAAATGATTGCCCACATACTTGACGTTAACAATAAAAACAAACATTTCATGTCTGTCTATAGGGAACAACGAATCTGAAAATGTATTAATATTTATATAATTATGTTTTACTTTATATTACATAAAAATGATATCATTTTCTTTATGTTGTAATGCAATAATTAATAAAAATTACAGTAACATTATAATTTACTTGTAACATATTACTGTATATTTATTTTCAGAATGATTTAGTCATTCAAAAGAACATTTAATTCACATACACGTACCTTTTTTGTCTCAGTAAAAATAGTACTGAACGGCATTGCAAGGATGAGCGTATTTCGTTTGTAGTTGTTAACTCCCTTATTAAATAACAATAACGCTAAAACGTGTCGTACCTTAGCGCAAGAAACAAACTGGCAATTTCTCTTTTATGGAGCACAATGTTATCAGTGTATGTGAAAATGCACATATATTCTTTTATTACAGAAATCATTCAATTTAAGCTTGTCAATGACCTAGAAGTAACGTGATATTGTATACAATTATCTCATTTTAAACATTTATCGATCAAGCTTACGTAAAAGTTATAGATATGTTACCCATTTGCATTAAATGCATGTAATGAAATTGTAAATTTATTGCCCAACAATGTCTGCATGCATTTCAGTAATTTAAAAGTAATTCAGAATGACATTAATGCACAGTATCAAGTTGGCGAAGACAATTCAGAATATCACCTGATAAATCATCACTTTGTGACAAATAATTTACAGTGTATGCTTAGATCTTGGATAACACTAACAAATTTGAAGACTGTGCTGTAAGATGCATGTAAAAGAAAAGGCCAAAAACGTTTTTCATTATATAGAGGATATTTGTTTGTTTGTGTGTAAGATGAAATTTTATTTCATCGAGTGGGCTTTAAAAACAGTATTCTCACGAGTGGCGTAGCCACGAGTGAGAATACTGTTTTTAAAGTTCACGAGATGAAATAAAATTACATCTTACACAACAAACAAACAAATTTTCTTTTTATTTTATGCTAAAAAAACAAGTTAAAACGAATTTTTCCATAATATTAACGTAAATATTAAAATCTGTTTTCCCCATTGAGAGCCCTATTTAGTCGGAATTTCTCATTAAAAACAAGAAGTCTTGAGCTGAAAAATAAGTCCGACAATCAACGTTAAATGACAGTCATATTATTTATTTTGTTCAAAAAATATGAATGATCGCTTGTTTAAATAATAAAAACAAACAATTCTTGTAGGAGAAAATTCCAACCATCCATCCATATTTCTGTTACTTACTGCGAATTTATATTAGACCTGGCTTTGTTAAATGTAAGCGGCAGCCATTTTTTAAAGTTGTGTATTTCACGGGAGGAAAATAATTGTGTTTGATTCAGAGGGATATCATTTGGATTTATTAGTCATACAACTTTTAAAAAGAAAGAAAACATATTTGAGGATTGAAACAGACATAAAATAAGTGTTGACAGATGTGAAAACATGAAAAAAGCAGCTATGAAAATGGAAAACTTGGAACTTGCTCGGAACGCTGGGTGGTTTACTTGTTCTACGAGCTGATAGCTGTCTATGCTTTTCAATTTTTCATAAAGCATACGGCAGTTATTGCTCGTAGGATACTTTAATATGCCCAAATGTCAACAAGAGCAGTTTGTATATGGAAGGAATGTATTTTTCAGACTGTAAAAATGAAACAAAAAAATTGGAGACGAAATTTGGTGATTGGAATTTGAATGAATAGAGCAAGTCTAGAAGTAAGTTTTCTTCTTTTTATTACTTTTGACATTTCAGTTATTTATCAATTTCAGCTTTGCGTTTTCTTTAAACAGCCTGACATTGTCAGAATTGTTAGCAAAAATAAAATTGAGGTAACACATGGGGAAAATCTTAAAAAAGTAGTTTCGTCATTGAAAAGTGTGAAATTATCAAATATAATTTTCACGGATAAATCAGTAATCCACTGAAAAGCATAAAATAAATAAAATAAAGGATTATATTACTTATTGCGATACTTCATGTTTCCTCATAACACGTTATTTGAAACACTGTATTACGTTAAATATCATGTATTACCTTCCCAGATTTAACTAATTGCGTAGAAAAACTGTCATTCGCCGCTAATGATCGATTGCTTTATGCTTTGAGCGCGACGCCACTTTTGAGTACGAATAGGTTTGTGTAAAGGAGTATTGTTGATTTGCTCGCCCATATGGTCTCTTTTCGGTTGCGAGGACACACACACATTGTGGATAAGATGGCGATTAAATATAATAGTTTCGATATCATACAACTGCATTTTCATTACTGCAAGTTAATGTCTCAACTGTTTCAGTTTGATATCTCAATTACAATTAAATTATACTATTTAAAGGAGTTGACGTCATAATTTTAACTAATATCGAAAGTATGTTAAATAATGGAAAGACTTGCAAATAGTACGCTTTCATTCAAAGGGATAAAGCAATTATGATCTTTAAATAAACGTGCTATTTCTGCTTTTAATAACGTTGTAATTTTAAATTAATTTCATTTTGATATCTTGGTCGAATCTTTGTACAATATATGTTATGCTTTGAAATTTACGCGCAATTGTGAATAAATTCGTGACATAACCTGTTCTCGAATAAAAACGAAAATAAAAAGATCGCGAATTACACCGGATTTACAGTAATTTTAATTGAACCCACTTTTAAACCTAACGAAGCGTCAATAACAACTATTTTATCTTTGACAATATGTTGTCAACTGATTTGATTTGAATCTAACAACATTACTGGGTGCATTAAAAAGTGTTGTTTGCGCTCCAAATGATTATCACACGCAGATTTTGCATCTTTTCGACGAAAGGAGATGTCGTTTATAGTTATAGTTATTATATGATCTAGATTAAGATATAGTTGCAATCTAATTGATCCAAACAGTAGTCAACAGAACAATTTATAAAATCAGACTCACTAGCTGTAGTATCATATTAATTGGCTGAATTGAATTTTCCCAAACTAAAGAAATATATGTGAACTTCTATTTCTCAATTTAAATATCATTACTTTACTATAATAGTTAAAAAACGCACCGCAATGATGAGTATAAACTTGAGTTAATTTTGTCAGCGCAGCGTTTGCGTAGTCGTTGAACGCCTGAAGTCATCTTGTTTGCGAGCATTTTTTCCACCAACAGGCAAAGGTTACATGAAGCTGTATATTTTGTAATGTTTAGCCTTTTCATATATTAAAACAATTATTGACTAGTGCGCCATTTTCACCGGCAGAAAATTATATTGATCTCGGCAATCGCCTCGGTCAATATGCTATCTGCCGGTGAATATTTTGTCATATTTAATGAGTCACTAGTCAATAATTATATAATTATATAATTATATCGATATAGACCATTTAAATATAGTCGGATTTTATTGACCTGTCAATAATGAATACATTATAGCACTCATTTAAATATTCGATCCCACTTCGGTTTTGTCCGTTTATTTTACGAGAATTAATATGGAGTATATCACTATCGTTTGGAAAAATCCCACTAACTTAATGAAGGTTCTCGTAACATCCGCAATAGCACAGTCGGTTAAGTAAATACCTTATGTATTAGAGGTCCGTGGTTCGATCCCTTTTTGACATTCTTTTCAGACTTATTCTCTCTTTATTTTAAATATATTTTAAAGAAAATTGTCAAGCGCTTGCAAAATTGTCTACACGGAATGAAACAACTAAGAAACACTGAATTGTCACATTTTGTATTGTATTTTAAGGGACTGAAATTACATTTATTGATTATAATCCGAATGAATTTTCAGTATCAATTATATACAAAAATATAGTATTTACAAAAGAGTACAAAACATATTAAACCATTTAAATATACACTTTTGTTTTGTTTCATCTGCTATGATTCAGATAAAGTTTTTAACAGGTACAGATTTCTACAATTAGTTTCTCTCGTAACAATTGTCTAATCTTAATGACACAATTTTCATCATGATTTTCGTGAATACCCGCGAAAACTAGGTTACTGGATCTCACACGCACCTCATGTTCAATAGATTTATATTCAAGTAACCGTAACCGTTACCAGGTCTTTGCGAAACCTTCATTTAAGCATGTGATATTTCATCCTTTATTTTTATGATTTATTTTGTTTGTGAATAAAAAGTTTGCAATTAAGCAAGAATAGTTAAAGACGTAAAATCTTATCTAAATTATTTATGAGTCACGAAAGTAAAATAAATGTCGTCTCAACATCGTCTATATTTATTTTTGCCAAGAGTGATCATTTTCTTTTAATTATTTTATTTCTATTTTACGATTTATTGTCTTTTGGGTATATCTATGACTTAATAGTATGTACTTGAACACTATCGTATATATAGAGACTAATGTCGAACAAATTTCGCTGATGTAGGACGTATATTTTCATTCTTACTTAAGTAGTTATTTACGATTTATAATGGAAATTGCCAAGATACATCTTACAACGGGTTTAAAGACTTTGATAAAGTAGACAGTTAATATTGTGTAATTATCTCTTACTTTATAGAGATCAGTCCCTATAAGGTAACATTCTTTTCTATGATGTCAGTATTTCACAATCTATGATGTTATAATTGATGATGTGAAACAACAGAGCAAAGATAAAAACATATTCTTAAAGGCCCATTATGCCCAAGAAATGCTTATATTTTATTTCTCAAAAGCTTTCATTTTTGATGTCCTGTTTAAGTATAAGAAAAGACTCCCATTGGCAAATAACCTTAGCCATCTTCTGCTTTTGTTATTCCCCGCCGAAAAATTTCGGCGGAGGATATAGAAATAGTCTCCGTCCGTCCGACCTTCCGTCCTTCCGTCCGTCCGTCCGTCCTTCCGTCCGACATTTTTGTCCGGAGCATATCTCTAAAAGTATTTGAGTTATCAACTTGAAACTTCATAGGTGGATAGACCTCATTGAGGAGGAGTGCAGTGCACAAGAATGATAACTCTACCTTGCATAATTTTTGAGTTATTGCCCTTTGTTATTTTTCAAAATTGATTTTTGTCCAGAGCATAACTCCAAAAGCCTATGAGATATTTAACATGAAACTTCATAGGTGCATAGATCTCAACTCAGGAGGTGTGCAGTGCACAAGAAATGATAACTCTACCTTTCATAATTTTTGAGTTATTGCCCTTGTTTATTTTTCATACCTAATTTTTCACCTGAGTGGAGCATAACTCAAAAAAGTGTTTGAGATATCAACATGAAATGTCATAGGTGGATAGATCTTATTGAGGAGGAATGTTGTGCGCAAGAATGATAACTCTTCCCTATACAATTTTTGAAGTTATTGCCCTTTTTTTCATGCTATTTTGTCCCAGAGCTTATCTCAAAAAGTATTTGAGGTATCAACTTTAAACTTCAAAGGTGGATGGATCTCATTGAGGAGAAGTGCAGTGCTTAAGAATGATAACCCTACCCTGCATTATTTTTGAGTTATTGCCCTTTGTTATTTTTCAAAATTAATTTTTGTCCAGAGCATAACTCAAAAAGCCTTTGAGATATCAAAAATGAAAAACTTCATAGGTGCATAGATCTCTGACTCAGGAGGTGTGCACTGCACAAGAATGATAACTCTACCTTTTATAATTTTTTGAGTTATTGCCTTTTGTTCTTTTTCATACTTTAATTTTTTCTCAAAAAGTATTTGAGGTATCAACTTGAAACTTCATAGGTGGATTGATTTTACTGAGGAGGGATGCAGCACACAATAGTGATAACCTACCCTGCATTATTTTTCAGTAATTGCCCTTTGTTATTTTCAGCCATCAGTATTCACATAGGTTTCAAAAGACCTCTTAAAATAGAATTATTCCGCTCTACTACATATACATTCTTCCAATGAGAAAACACATTCGGCGGGGGATGGCCATGTTGACATGGCTCTTGTTGCTTTTTGGGAAGTAGTACAGCTATAGTAATTTAGTATTTTGTATGGAAATCAAAATACTACTTTATTTACATTTTGCCACATTTATGCAAATAATTTCATATTTAGGTCTAATTTCTGTAGGTGATAAGCATCAAACATGCTTTAGGCCCTGTCTACACCTATCGAAGTCTTGAATGCAAGTATCATATTATCTTGTCTTTCATAGTGTATACACCCTACTCTAATGGTTTTTACAGATAAATTATGTGACATCCATGAAGATAATTTCTTCCGAGAAAATGAGAACACGTTCTATTTTTCTGCAAATTTTTGGCTGTCAAGACACTGATAACACCGGGTTGACACAAAACATGTGCCCCAAAGGTGTGATAGTGCTGTTTTTTTTATTATTTTCTGACTTTTTTGTTATTGATTCAGTGTTTATGACCAGTAAATTTCAGTAAATGTTTACAATGTCTTGGACAAAGGAAAAAAATCGATACACTGATACACAGAAGAGCAAAAAAAAAAAAACAAAAAAAAAAACAGTTTTTCAAAAGTATAATCAACAGGGATTTTAAATGATCTTGTTCATTTAATGAAATTAACTTTCATCAAATAAAGAATTTGAATCAATTTATAAGCTCAAAATATTTTTTTTCCACATTTTCCATTTATTTTAAAAGAATATAAACATTTTATTTACTCCTTTGTTTCTTAGCTAATTGCATAATTTTTCCGCTTTTTTATTCACACATTTTATAGAAAGTATTGCAAAGACAAAGGTATAAATCCTTGGCAATCTTAATAAGACATTTCAGTAAAAATTTTGCTGATTATATATTGAATGGGTCATTTATTAGGCTTATCTAATTGTGACATGTAAAAAAACTTGACTAGGTGTAGACGCGGCCTTAAACAATTATTTTAACGTCATAGAACTCATGTTTACCCTTTTGAAAGAAGGAAAGAAATATTCGTTTTCCAGGGAATAATGTGCCTTTAAATAATGTGTTTAGATAAAATTTCTGATTGCATGCTATGCTTCAAATTTGCTATTAACGATTTTTGAAGTATTTTGAACATTAGATATACAAACATATATACATGTATATACCTCATAACGCGTTAATCTGGTTACTTAGCTTAACCACATTTCAACCGTTTTCCACTCAACTAAGTTGAGAAATTAGTATTTGTTGCAGCATGGTGTCCAAGGTTCATCGCTTTTGTCACTTAATTAAATAACATTTAATGATAGGGCCAATAAAGGTCACTCTCTATGCTTTTGTGTTACATTGAATTATTTAGGAAACTTAACTTTTCTCCTTCTTCAATCCAGGGCGAAGATATTTTCTGTATACAATAATCTTTACCCCTTTGGCGCTTTTTTTCTGAAAATACTTTTCTTTTTTGCTTATTTCTTACAAAGCGTCCTAATCATCTTTAGAATTTTCAATTCTTTTTGTAGAAGTGTTCTAATTCCTACTATTCATGGAGTGACTGATATTCTTAAAAAAAATAATACATTCGTTAATTTTCTTGAGGATGCAGCGATATGGTTTCTCTGTGAAATATATAATTATTTTGAAGTGTTATTTATTCCCACTGAATTCCCTTACCTAGATTTTTTAACATCGCAACAGTAGGTGTCAAGTGCCGTGTGTCAGCGTTGTTTAAGTGGAAATATTTAGAATCTGTAATTCTTGAGCTCAGTTAAATTGTGCACAAATGGTCAAAGCATGACTATCTCAAGTACAAAAAAATGCCACTAAAGAACATTGAATTTGGAATGTTAGAAAATTAATGTTTTCAAAACAGACACTGGAAGTTATAAAGATTTATCTATTTGTCATAAATTTCCTTAAAAAAATCAATTAGAAAATCAAAACTGCTGCCATCTTTCATATTTCATCTGGAAAAAAGATCAGTCATGATTACTTTTATTTACAACGCGCGACATTGTATGATCAAACATAAGTTATTTGTTTCTCATTATTTTGCTGACATTCTAGGCAAATGAAATATTACCAGAAATATCTTTAAATCCGTCTTCTGGGACCAATCAAAGTTTCCTAAACAGTTTCTATACTGTCAGATTCAAGGCATTGTTTACGGTAATATGAGGTTAATTCTTTCCCACTTGATGTGAAAAGAATCTTGTTGACAAATGATTGCCCACATACTTGACGTAAACAATAAAAACAATCATTTAATGTCTTTCTATAGGGAACAACGAATCTGAAAATGTATTTATATCTATATAATTGTGTTTTACTTTATATTACATAAAAAATTGATATCATTTTCTTTATGTTGTAATGCAGTAATTAATAATAATTACCGCAACATTATAATTTACTTGTAACATATTACGGTATATTTATTTTCAGAATGATTTAGTCATTCAAAAGAACATTTAATTCACATACCCGTACCTTTTTTCGTCTCAGTAAAAATAGTACTGAACGGAATTGCAAGGATGGGCGTATTTCGTTTGTAGTTGTTAACTCCCTTATTGAATAATAATAACGCTAAAACGTGCCGTACCTTAGAGCAAGAAACAAACTGGCAATTTCTCTTTTATCGAGTACAGTGACATCAGTATATGTGAAAATGCACATATATTCTTTTATTCCAGAAATCATTCAATTTAAGCTTGCCCTAGAAGTAACGTGATATTGTATACAATTCTTTGTAATTAGCATCTCATTTTAAACATTTATCGATCAAGCTTACGTAATATTTATATATAGTCAAGTCAAGTCACATTTGTTTATTTAAGTCTCACTTTTGTACATACATTAACAAATATAACAAAGTTATAAAAGAAATACGTGTACAAAACCACTCTAACAGAGTTATGAGAGACTAAGAACATGATCATAAATAAAAACACATTTAAAAACAATATTAAGATACTAAAATATTGTTAAAAGCTGAAATATATGGTGGCAATAAAAATTATATTACACATATAAAACAAACGCATACTAACTATTATTCTGACTTTGACTATGATACATATATGTACAGAGTAAAAATTAGCCATTATATAATAAATTGCGCCTCACACATAATATATCAAAGCAGGCTTTGGCAGAATATTTTACAATATTTTCATTTGATAGCAAATATATGAATTTCTCACTATCACTATACATTAGAAATCTGTCATTAGTTTTACATATGTCGATATAAAGCGCCTCTCTTATTTGCGAATAAAGTGGACATTTAACAAGGACATGTAGCTCATCTTCAATGCTATTACTACAATTAAAACATATTCTCTCATTAATTGGTAAAGCTTCATAGCGACCAGTCTCGATTTTTAGAGGAGCAACTCCACATCTAAATTTAGATAATGCGGCCCTATAATGTCTTTTTATTATTTCAGACTGTACATAGTGTTCAGTTTTATATTCTTTCTTAAATAGTTTATATTGTCTTAGTTTGTTGCCTTTTGTTCGTCCACTAACACCAGAAGTTGAATTTATTCTCGATGACCAATCATTTTTGAAATCCAGAAACAGTTTATCTTGCAATGAGTTCATAAAATTTGATCTCTCAGACTGGCTATAGTATTTGTTTAATATTAAAGATTTATCAAGACACTTTTGTGTAATTGTATCTATATCATAGCACCAATTTTTCATTTTGTTTCGTATACTATATGACCATTTAAATACATGATTATTAAGTCTTGAGGATGGCATATTATTTAACCTAAACCAATGTCCGAGTGTAGATCGCCATTGTCTTATCCGAGGGGGGAGCCATCCCATGTCGCCTGTAACTGCGTCGTTCGGAGTATATTTGCCTACACCAAGGAAGAATCTGCAGGCACGATGGTGAACTGCGTTTATCGCTGAGTATTCTCGGGTTCCCCATATTGCTGCTCCGTAACTGATCACTGGCCACACAATACTGTCGTATAATTTAGTATAAACTGCATACGGCATTCCACCCATGAGTTTGAATTTACTGATAGTTAGACCGAGAGCGCGAGTAGCTGATTGAGCATATGTTACCTATTTGCATTATATGCATGTAGTGAAATTGTAAATTTATTGCCCAACAATGTCTGTATGCATTTCAGTAATTTAAAAACTGAATAAGGTTGTTATTCAGAATGACATTAATGCACAGTATCAAGTTGGCGTAGACAATTCAGAATATCACCTGATAAATCATCACTTTGTGACAAATAATTTACAGTGTATGCTTAGATCTTTGATAAAACTAACAAATTTGAAGACTGTGATGTAAGATAAATTGCACTTGGATCATGAGTTCATGTAAAAGAATAGGTGAAAAAACGTTTTTCATTATATGATTATAATACTTATTGCGATACTTCATGTTTCCTCATAACACGTTCTTTGAAACACTGTATTACGTTAAATATCATTTATTACCTTCCCAGATTTAACTAATTGCGTAGAAAAACTGTCATTCGCCGCTAATGATCAATTGCTTTATGCTTTGAGTGCGACGCCACTTTTGAGTACGAATAGGTTAGTGTAAAGGAGTATTGTTGCTTTCCGGTTGCGAGGACAAACAAACCAAAACACACACACACATTGTCGATAAGATGGCGATTAAATATAATAGTTTCGATATCATACTACTGCATTGTCATTACTGCAAGTTAATTTCTCAACTGTTTCAGTTTGATATCTCAATTACAATTAAATTATACTATTTAAAGGAGTTGACTTTAACATTTTAACTAATATCGAAAGTATGTTAAATAATGGAAAGACTTGCAAATAGTACGCTTTCATTCAAAGGGATAAAGCAATTCTGATCTTTAAATAAACGTGCTATTTCTGCTTTTAATAACGTTGTAATTTTAAATTAGTTTCATTTTGATATATTGGTCGAATCTTTGTACAATATATGTTAAGCTATAAAATTTACGCGGAATTGTGAATAAATTCGTGACATAACTTGTTCTCGAATAAAAACGAAAATAAAAAGATCGCAAATTAAACCGGATTTACAGTAATTTTAATTGAACTCACTCTTAAACCTAACGAAGCGTCAATAACAACTATTTTATCTTTGACAATATGCTGTCAACAACAAACTTTTTTTTATAAGTGCTAGTAATTCAGTTATTTAACTGTCAGAAGATTTAAATAGGGACATTAGATTAATATCTGTTGTCCCTGATTTAAACACGAAATTATCAATCAATCAATCAATTCATTCGGAGAACCGAAAACGAGGCTCGGAAATATGGCGGTCTTTTGAATTTGTGCACAGAATTTTTTTCAAAATATCAAAAATAAAGGATTATAAAGTGTTATTTATAAAGTGATATAAGTAAACAGATGTGTAATCATTAACAATGTCAAGTACAGGTAGCAACAAGTAGAGATTTTGATGCTAAAGCATCAAGTCGCCGGATAGAAAATGACTGTATTATCATAAATATAAAAAAAATCAGTTTAATTAATGGTTCAGGTATAAAGAAAAGAGGAACAATTTATGTTGAGTAACTGTTTATTCACAATAAAACATCATATATGAAGCAAACTTGCTTAGCAATATTGTTAAGGAACTGCTATGATTATTAAGCAAGTATTTCGTACGTTAGTTTACGTAACTTATTATGATTTATGCTAAAGATTTTATTGATAGTATAGATCTCGATATTAAATTAATTAATATTGCTCAATGGCCTACAGGTGGTAAGTATAGGACGAAGTTGTGACCTAGTAGGCCAAATTCGAATCTTTGAAAATCCCTTTTGCAGTTTTCATAAAACTATTTTTTTGCGCTATCGAAAAAATAAGCTATTTAGTTGAAATCAATATTCCTGTCGTTACATACGATATAGTTAACGTTTAATTGCCTTTCAGTTCGATAAAATATTAACAAAAATATATTTTATTAGTTTTCATTATTATGTGTCGTACCGTTTTGGTAACCTGCGCGACGGAAATCGACGGAATATAACGAAGACGACGATTACCACTATTTATTTCAATAAATGTGCCTCTTTAGCATAAATCTATTTTGTGATGTTCAACCTAAACTAAACTATTGAACGTTGACAGAAAGGGCAAAATTTAACCCTTTACCAAGATAAAATGAAAAGGTTTTAAAAATTTATATAATTCTTTAATGTACCTTTCTAATGATATAAAATATGAAACTGATTAATGAAAGATAACTTTGTAATTATTTATACATTTGCATCTAATTAGCCCCCATACCGTTTTCCAACTAGTATGTCTTATCAGCAATCTGTTACTATTAATAGATTCTATAACACTAACATACAACGTGTAGTCACGTGATTCTTACAATAATAAAAGGGAGAATCTGTTTATGATTAGATAAAATAATGAAATATAATAGGTGTCATAAGATATAAACAACCAGATAATTTAAATGTGTCATTTTAAATATCATTCATGATTTATCAATCATAAAATAGCAACGCTTGACACTTAGAAAAAAGTAAAAGTATCCCTAAATTCAATGACTGGTCCATAGGGATACGTTATTAATTCATTTTATGAAAATTGTAATGTTGCTTTTTAAGATGTCAATATTTGTTTATTTCATTTCATTTAGCAACGTTAATTTATTTTTGAATTTTTAAGATTCTGAAAAATAATTGTGGTCCTTAATTGTTCAGTAATTGATTTGCTTTTATTTTCAGATTTTAAGGCCTTCTCCTACCATAGATATAATATTAAACTGTTACAAATATAGTCGCCGGTTTCTACCGGCGACTAATAAAAGAGGTAAAGCAACAAACTCTAGCAATCAAACACCAAACAAGGAGACCAGTGAAACGACGGGTGGGGTACTCGGAAAAGGTAACAATCCATAGAGAAGAGTGTATCTAAATTAAATACAATCCAAAATGATATATCGCACCCGAAGTATCCAGCTTAAAAAGTGAAAATCATGAAATGAAAACACAAATGAACGACATGGAAACTTTTTGTCAGACCATAAGTGACCTGTCAGATAATTTCAATGAAAACAAGTATACATGTAGCTCCTCTATAAGTGCCCTACAAAGAGAAAACAAAGATTTTAAAACTGAATTGCAGCAATTGAACACAATAAGTACACAACTAAATGAACAAGTTTCAAATTTGAGATGTAACGGTATGCGTGATATCCTCCTTTTTATAGGTATAAAAGAAACAAACGATGAAAATTGTGAGGAAAGCCTGCGAAATTTCTTGACTGAACACATCATTAATGATGATACCGTTAACCCAGACAAAAATATAAATATTGACAATGTGCAGTTCAAATATGTAAACAGAATAGGGGGCGCCAACAGAAATCTAAACAAACCCCGCCCAATCGTTGCAAAATTTGTGAACACAAATGACAGAGATACTATTAAATCAGCCGGAGTCAAATTGAACATGAAAAAGAAAGGTACATATATTAACGAACAATACCCCCCAGAAATCCAGACACGCAGAAGGGAGCTATTTCCAGTATTACGTCGTTACAAACAAAACAAAAATAACAAGTGTTTTATTGTGAGAGATAAGTTGTATGTCAACAATAGACTTTATGACCCAGTTACAGATACACTATGTCCTTCTCGCTCCAATTTTAACGGTAATAGCCAACATGTCCCCGAGAGAACAAGCAGACCACGACAACGTTCTCCTAGTTTTCGCACAGCTAGTAACAACAACCCATGGGGAAATATCAACTTTGCAACCCCAAATAGATTCGCTTCGTTAATGAATTGCGATTCACGTGAACAGTCACCTGTGAGAAATAAGCATAAAGCAAATTCCCCATTGGAAGAAGCGTTAAACAAGAGATCACGTGACAATTCTGTATCAGCACGTCTTCAATCAGAGGGGTCACGGAGTCACGGAAACTCCGGCCTATACAGTTAGATGATCAATCTTCATATAACAATACTGTCGCTCAGTCAGCCATGCAGTCGAACAACGCACGATAGGACAGTCAGGGAGAGACTTTTACATGTTATAGTAACAGTTATAATCACGTGAATCAACAGAGTGGTGACACTAATTTAGAATTTGAAAATGACAGAAATAATGAAATGTTCAGAAAAATAAGTATTTTATCTTTAAATGTATGTGGTTTATCATCAAAACAGATATACCCAGAATTTTACGATACTTTGAATAACTTTGACATAATTGGTTTTCAAGAAACAAAAAACAGATAGTTTAGATACAGTATGATTTGAAAATTATAATGTTTACATTAAACATAGAAAAGAAATATCAAAAAGGATGTCAGGCGGCATTGGCTTAGCTGTAAAATCTAATTTAAAACCATTTGTTCATGTACTCGAGGGTAAAAGTAAACATGTACTCTGGTTCTGCTTGTCAAATAAAATCACTAAAATAGGGGATATTTTGTATGGTGTAGTATATGTGCCACCCGAAAATTCAGAGTATTCAATCGATGATCCTTTTTCTGAAATACAAGACGATATTAATTATTTTTCAAATAGATATACACACGTTTGTATGTTTGGTGATTGGAATAGTAGAACTAAATTATTGCATGACTACACAGATTTAGATTTCGATATTTTTCATGAAAATGGACTGGATGATATTTTTTATGATATTCAGTCAGATATGAACTGTTTTCATGATACAAATGTTTGTCTCAGACGAAATAATCAAGATGTACATGTTAACAATTTTGGGTACAAGTTTATTGATTTTTTACAGTATAATAATATGTATATTTTAAATGGTAGAACTAAGGGAGATTTTCTGGGGTCAGTGACCTGTAAAAATGTGAGATTATTTTGTGTGTTCGTCAAATGTATTTAGAACTATTGTTGACATGAATGTTCTTGAATACTGTCCATTATTATCAGACGTTCATAATCCTATATCGCTTTCTTATAAATTTTTTAATTCTGAGGATCATATACAAAATAAAACCGTATCAAATGAGAATGTTAGATTATGGAACGCCGGAAAGGCAAAAGATTTTGTTAAGAACATCGATACGACTAGAGTAAATGATATAATGAACGCTTTAAACAATATTGAGAATAATGATTCTTTTTCTCCAGATGACTTAAATGATGCAGTGTCAAAAAAAAAGGTGATATTTTTCATGAAAGTGCCTGTAAATCTTTTGGTACATTTAAAACAAAACATAATAAAGAAAGTAACAATTCTGATTCTAAACATTGGTTTAATAATAAATGTAAAACTACCAGACGTGATTTTCACAGAGCTAAATATTTGTATAAACTGAGAAAAACGAATGAAAACAAAACAAATTTGAAATTTAAAAGTCATGAGTACAAAAATGCATTACACCAAAGTTATAAAGAATATAAATACATAATATTGAAAAAAATAAGGAAATTGGGTAAATCTAATCCCAAGAATACTGGAAAATATTGAATGGTAAGAAAGTTTCCAATTGTAGCGCGGACCTTAACGAAGTATACGAATATTTTAAAGATATAAATTTTGATAATAATGTATATGAAAATGAAAATCCAAATGATATTTATCCGAATGACATATGTGAAGAACTGAATACGGATTTTACTATAGATGAAATAGAAAACGCTTTTAAATCACTTAAGAACAATAAAGCTTGCGGTGTTGATCGTATAGTAAACGAACATATAAAAGAGTCATTCAATATCTTCAAGACCATATATGTTAAACTTTTTAATATTATTTTTAGCAAAAGTTTTATTCCAAAATGTTGGACAATTGGTGTTATAAATCCTATTTACAAAAATAAAGGTTAGTCAAGTATTGATAACATGTTTGTATTAAATACTCTTGTCGATTTGCTCAGAAATAGTAAAAAGAAATTGTTTTGTGCTTTCATCGATTTAAAATGTGCCTTCGACAAAGTTTGGAGACCAGGTTTATGGTCAAAATTATTGTCATATAATATCAATGGAAAATTTATAAACACAATTAAAAACATATATGAAAATGCAAAGTCATGTGTACGTGTTAATGGTAATATGTCTGATTATTTCATATGTAATATTGGAGTACGTCAAGGTGAAAATCTTTCGCCGATTATGTTTTCATTGTATTTAAATGATTTATATGAATATTTTAGTAACAATAATGTTTCCGGTGTAACATGTAACAGTCACGATTTAGAGGATAGTGCTTTTAACTATGTAAAACTGTTCTTTTTGTTGTACGCAGATGACACTGTCATATAATTTTACTTACGGAAATGAACTTTTAGAAGTTGTAGACGAGTATAAGTATCTTGGTATTCTTTTCAGTAGAAGTGGTTCCTTTTTCAAAGCAAAATTATCTATCGTGAAACAGGGGTCCAAAGCTATGTATAGTCTTATAAAAAAATGTAAAATGTTAGAATTGCCAATTGACATGCAAATAGATTTATTTAACAAAATTGTAAAACCTGTCCTACTGTACGGATGTGAGATATGGGGTTTTGGTAATATTGATTGTATTGAAAGAGTACAGCTTAAATTTTTAAAATATATTCTAGGTTTAAAGTCAAGTACACCAAATTGTATGGTTTACGGTGAAACTGGTGTTAAACCACTATCTATTGAAATTAAATGTAGAATTATATCATATTGGTCTGACTTAGTCATACCACAACAGAACAAGTTACCGTGTTTGATATATCGTATTTTGTTAAATAATTTTAATAACTCCCAGACTGTATCTAGATTAAGATTTCAGTGGATAAAATTTGTTCAGAATATTTTGTATGAATGTGGTCTGTATAACATTTGGCATAACCATGAATTTCATAACCATAAATGGTTAACGATGTCAGTCAAACAAAAATTATCAGATTTATTTTTAAATGAGTGGTATTCTGATATTGAGAATTCTAGTAAATGTATAAATTATAGATTATTCAAACATAATTTTTGTTTTGAAACATATCTTGTAAAAACTCCATCAAAATTTTTACAATACATGATAAAATTTAGAACAAGAAATAACAAATTGCCAGTAGAAACCGGAAGTTGGGACAACATCGAACTTAACAGGCGTGTCTGTACACTGTGTGATAGATCAATTGGTGATGAATTTCATTATACTTTTGAGTGTCCTTGTTTTGATAACAGCAGGAAACGTTTTTTGAAACATAACTATTTACAGAAACATAATATACATTCTATTGATCTTCTTATGAACACTGATGTTAACATTCCAGATTACAAAAAAACTTTGTTTATTTATTAAAGAAATTATATTAAGATTCAAATGAGCCAACAATTGTATAAATTTAATGCTGTGGAGAACCCTATTGAAGTATATGTTTTAATACTGACTCTCCCGCAATATTTATGTTAACAATTCATATATCATGTTATTTTGATACTGTCTGATTCTGAAGCCTCATTTATTATGTAATTGTATTATTACCTCATGTTGTCATGTTTGTATGATCTGAGTGAATAAATAAAATTGAAAATTGAAATTGAAATATTTCTCAATTAAAATATCATTACTTTACTATAATAGTTAAAAGACACACCGCAATGATGAGTATAAACTTGAGTTAATTTTGTCAGCTCAGCGTTTGCGTAGTCGTTGAACGCCTGATGTCATCTTGTTTGCGAGCATTTTTTCCATCATTTGTGATGTTTAGCCTTTTCATATAATTAAACAATTATTGACTAGTGAGCCATTTTCACTGGCAGAAAATTATATTGATCTCGGCAATCGCCTCGGTCAATATGCTATCTGCCGGTGAATATTTTGTCATATTCAATGACTCACTAGTCAATAATTATATAATTATATAATTATATCGATATAAACCATTTAAATGTAAACCATTTAAATATACACTTCTGTGTTTTGTTTCATCTGCTATGATTCAGATACAGTTTTTAACAGGTACAGATTTCTACAATTAATACCGTGACACGTGTTGTCCCTAAATAATACCGTTACACTTGTTGTCATTTGAATGAGATATCTGGTCACGTCAAACTAATCATTTGTGAGCATACTTAATTCTGCAAACACCTGAGCAACGTACGTCCCGGAAAAGAAATGTATTTGTTATGTTGAGCTGTTACCTCAATAAAAGCAATATAGTCAAATTATTTCATTGTGTGCAAGCAGAAACCGTTAAATCTTATTTTATAACATAAATGATTTAAAATATTTTTCATCATTTCATAAGAACTGTATCGAATTTAGTCGAGACAATATGTTTCATGTATATGCATTATTGTATTCATGCTACACATGCCGAGTCTCTAGTATAATATATGGAGAAAAACCAACATGTTATTGTATATATCAATCAGTCATTTTGATCCCACTTGTAAAATCAGTTAATAACAAGATTTTAAGTAACGATTATTTTAGAAAGAGGAACATGGATGGTGCAACGGGTTTCTTCTTTGTATATCAAACAAGGTACTTTTCTATTCGCACAGAATTCGCTTAAGACAACATTATCACTAGTTCTTCTCGATAAATCAAATCTAATATCTTAAACTTAAAATTATATGAAGTCTTTGATAAATGCCTGCTTGTAACATATTCAAATATCAACATTTATATTTCCACTCATTTTTCTCAATTAATCCCGCCTAAATGACAAATACTGTTGGGATGAAACAAACAAACAAACAAACAAACTCAATTAATAAATTTTAATATCTTAAAATAAATTGAAGTATGCTTGAAAAGCTTGTTTGTAAGATTATGTCTTTTTAAATCTAATAATACAAGTATAAAAGAAAATGGGAAAATGTAAAGAAACACATTAAGAAAATGAATGAAAGACAAAATAACTGACTGAATAAAAATTAAATAATAAAAAATGTAAAAAAAAAACACTTTTGAAAACATTTCTGTAATTATATATACAGTTTAGTTTTTCAAGTAATATATCGTTGTTCGATATTTATAAATTTACGAACAAATGTGCGCATGCGCATCATTCGGCTACACAAGTTAACAATAACGTAAATTAGATAATTCATAAATTGGTAATAAGTGCAATTAGGACTGCATTTTATACATCAAATTATTGCACTTCTTTAGATGATAAATTAAAAATAAAATGTTAATCGATACAAACTGTATATGTCAATACAATTTATGCATACTCGTTATTTAGATTGAATGACGCGCATGACTTCTTCAACAACAGTAATTATTCCAATAAGATATTTTAGCATCTGACATCTGTATTAAGAAGTCATTCACACGTGAAAACAAATAATCGTTATACCGTGATTCAATCCATTTATTTAAATGTTTATCGGGATGAAACATTATATAATGTCAAACATTAACTTTATATCATAAGATAAGAATGATCTTTCATCACGGAATATTGTCATTTATACGGTATAAAAATTGCACCCGTAGGACAAATCATTGGTATGTTCAATCATTCTTTGAATACCAATTTTCAATGTTGTCGTATTATGAGACCTTTACGGTTTCCGTTGTGTATTATTTTGATGCACGTATTTCATTTGTTAACATGATATTTGAAAAAACAAAGGGTTTGATTTGTGTTGATTACATAATATATTTTCTTTAATATGTTATGCTTATTTTTTCTAAATAGATTGTTGAAAATGATGGCAACACTATGGTAATATTTCAACCCTTAGAATATTATATTGAATGTTTCATTGTGATATATATAACAAACAAACTCAGTATCTTTGTTTTCCGGTATATATATATGAGCCGCGCCTTTACTAAACCAACATAGCGCATCCAAGCAGTCTATCAGGATCCATGTTGTTCGCTATCAGTTTTTCTACTTGTAATAGGGTTGGTTAGCAAACAGCATAGATCCTAATCTGACAATCTCCGACTGCGCGGAAACGCACTATGTTGTCGTGGCGCGGCCCATTAATGTCATGAATTATATATATAGATGTACACGAATAAAAGTAATCAAAACACATAAGGTGCTGAATTTGTTTGGGTTTCAGAATGTCAGAAAGGTGAAGGTTGTGAGATTATAAACCAATTTGTTTTTGTATAGTGTCAGCAATGCTGTTTCCGGTGTTATAACTGTAGTAAATTGGCAATAAGGCTAATTGCAACACTAATATTCAATTCAATGTTTATTTGGCTTAAACAATGTTTTAAAAAAATAAAAAAAGGTTAAGTTATCTGGGATTCGAATCCCAGACCTCTCGCTTCTGAAGCGAACGTGTAACCCCCAGACCATGGGGAAGTTGTAAAAATTCAGCTTGAAGCGAATCTTATTATTCTAAATTAGTGTTTGTAATCATTATTAATTTCGAGATATTTTATTCACGGTAAACCTGTTGTTTAACACTGATGTAAATAATCATGTCCCTGTCCTAGAGTCAAGAAATTTCAGAAAGTAAACAAATGTTCAATTAGGCGTTCACAATAATCCGAAAAGCTTTACGGAAATAGCCGAGCAATTTTCATTGATTAAAATGATATTCATCCGCGTAAGAAAATTATTTGAATCACTTACCGGAATTTTTCGGAAATGTTAAAGAATTACAAAACATTAGAAATTTTGAAAATTAATGCGACTGTCATTTGACAATCTTAACGCAGTGATTTTCCCTTAATTTTTCGGCGTTAGTGCACTTACAAAGGGAAGTAACCCCTTCGAGGAATTCGTGATGGACTACTTTCGGATTTTGCAAATAAGCATATCAGGATCTGAAATTTTGCTACCATTATTTATTTGGTCTGACGACCCAAACAAATAAAAACGGCATAAAAACCATTATATTATATACTAGTATATGAAAAAGTAATGCGATTGCTTGAAATAACGAAGTTTATATAGGTCATTAACTGTTCCTTTACTTACAGTTGTAAATACTTTAAAACTGGAATGTATCATACTCTAAGAATACTTGTGAACTAGAAGGTTATGACATAAAAGATATTTTTGCAGACAGAGATACTGTCAGTACAGTAATGTTTTATATGTAAAAGACAAGTATCAACTTACATTTGTTGCTGAAGAAATATTAATAGTCTTTTCTAACATTAAACGGCTAAAATAATAATAATAACACTGTGAAACGAGTTCCTGAAAAACAACTTGCAATATATTGAAAATATTAATTGAAAAGTGTCGGAAAAAAATGAAATAGATTTATGATGTCTAAATTGCTGAAATCTAACGTTAAGTAACAAAGAGAAATGTTTAGATGCTTTAAAGAGAAATCCTGGGAAAAATGCACAAAAGAGCCTTAAAAATGATTGCTAAAAGTTAGAAATTGATTTCCTTATTTTATTAAATAGTGGTAAACAAATATGCTCACAGAGCAAATAATATATCACGTGGAATCCCTTGAAAGGAAATTGCAACATCGACTTTAACATCTTTTTGAATAGCAACTTTGTAGACTTCGTCTAAGCAATTAGAGAAAAAAGACTTTTTGCCAGAGGGCAAAGGCTTCACTTGTCCCAGAATAACTTGTTTATCGTGTTATGTTGTAATCATACTTTCAGTCTACGGAAATTACGCGAAATTTACATCACTTTTCCTTATCAAAAGTAAAGTCAGCCGTTTCTTATCAGTCCAATACCTTTCCATATCAAAGTCAACAAGTGCTGTTATAAACGGAGATATCACAAACACTACGTAACTGTTTAAGTACAAGAACATAGTTCTGTAATCAGAACAGTATATAACATTTAAGATATTCACGATTTAAAGAACTAAAACAACTGTAAGAAATAAAAAAAGTATCTAGTTCTACTCATAGCTAGAAAATGTGTCCTTCTAGACACCGAAACACTTTTATAGAAGATGTTCAGAAAAATGATCAACGACGCGTGATATTAAAACTAATAGCTCAATGTAAATGTTTTCAATGTTTAAATATTTTAATCATTTGTTATCAATATATTGGCCCAGTTATATTGCGTAGTTAAAACGGTTACAATTTGATATAACTCGAGCCGTTAACCAAGAGTTATATCGCAAACAAACGTTTATACACAGCCATGTGTCTTTACACAGTTTTTATACCGCATTTATAAAATTTATTTCACAATACATATCATTGCAATTTTCAACACATAAAGTGTTTGAATAAATGATCCCGAAAGACCAGAAAAATACAACGCTGAAGTGAAGAACGAGGCACCTTTTTACAGCTCAAAGACGATAAGTTAAACTGAAAACCGTTAATTTTCGAGAAAAGTCGCTAAATATTGTTTCAGACCCAAATTATCAAACAATGTGTTGATGTAGTACTAAACCAAATCATGAAAACAAACAATTACAAAACAGGGTAAAGAAATCTTAACTATGGTCGAAATGAACACATTTTGTCATTAATATTGCATTGTCATATATTTAAACAATAAATTTCGAAAGCAAACTTGCGACCATCAACTTTCCATATACTTTCCATAGTTTTCAACTGTCAAAGTAAACAAATAAATATGATGCCATTCATCTTATGAAAGATATTCGCTGCTTGATTTAGCGACAACATTTCGGTCTTTTTGCTATTTGTGATATACGCATTAAACAATTATTAACAAAAGATTTTTTCTTTTTCTTAATAAGGCGACATATTCTTTTTGCTAAATATTTTCTTGTCGCAAAATTGCAAAAAGATGCATATATTGTGTTTTTTTATTTATCACTCGTTCTCATTTTTATCCAGAACTTCTAAAACGATATAGAGATAGATAAAGGACATGCTTTGCAGCATCACATTTCCAAACAATACTCATATACTATGAAAAGATTTAAAAACACGTGGCCTTTACTTATAGATTATGATATTCCTATACAGCAGTTACAAGGTTCGTAGAGATATGCATTGATGTTCGATAATACTTTAAAGAAAGAAAATAAGGTTTTAAATAAACTATTTAAACTCCTTCATTATTTTGAAGTACACTAAAACGACGGAACAAAGAACCAACACCCTTAATTTATCCAGCATATAATAACCAAGCAAAATGTTTTAAGAAATAAGAAGTCGGGTTAAAGGAACCTAAACAGTTCACGATTTATTTAAAATCGAAAATCTCCACCAGACAAGCTATATCAGTAGTACTTTTTCTTGTTGATAAACTATATTTATAGTACATATATCATAAATGTATGTCATAAATCCCAAGATATTTATTTCTGTCTTTGTAACGAACCTTTTCATTAATCAAGTTTTCTACTAAAATGCGCCAATGGGTGTCATTTAAAGAATAAAATGCTCCTATACGACTGGTAGACATATTTATGACAGGGAAATATCTTGAGAAAAGTAGTTATGTTATGTACACGTATGTTTTGATATATGAATTATCTGTTGTTTATTGGCTTTAGCCAGACAATCTAGCGTATACACAACTTGACGTAGCCACTTTATACAACACGTGAGCAAGATGATATCAACAATCTTCATATATGTATATATATGTATATTTTCATGACAGGAATTCTGTCATAATTATCACATATCACATAGTATATTTATTAGGTTCGGCAATGTTGTTGCCTATGTAGGGACATTAATTTAAGTAAGCAAGCATGTTTCAATTTTGGTATTAATATTATAGTATGTGCTGTTCTTTAACATCTGATCAAACACTTTTCTTTTGCTTTTGGCCAATTCAAACACAAAGAATAAAATGTGTGTATCAGAATATAAGTATCGATGATGAATTCGAAGAAACCAATGAAATATTGTATTAACGTTGTTTAGTTTTAGCAATATGCAATGTCACACGTGTTCTAAAATTGAACTTAGATCATAAACAGCTTGTGTAAAACGAGAGACAATAACTGTTGTTCAAAGAAAAGGTTTACGTTTAAACATAGCCTGGTTTAGTAAGAATATTTTCATTTTGTAATATATATTCCTTTCTTGACTTCATTATATGAAACACAACTGAGCAAACTGGAATAAACTACCTGGCTGCAATGTTTCTTTTATAGAAAATGTAACATAAGTGTTAATTGTATTACGTAAAATAATAAATGTGTCTCAATATCGTTGCAATTGTGTGAGTTACGGCGGTGTCCAACAATGTTTAGTCTGAAAATATAACAACATCTGTAAGTTACAATGTGTGAAACTTCCTACTGGAATATTCTCAATAAAAACACTTGTAAAATATAAGTGATAGATTAAATCATTTATTATCAGAAAGGAAAACATAATAATGTATATTCCAAATGTAAATTTTATGTCTGTATTTTACTCCCGTTGTATTTAAATGTTTAACTTATATATGTATAATGACGAGGACTTTGTTTTAATCTATAAAGTTTCAATTTTATACCGCTAATACTTTTCGAGAAATAACACAAACAAAGTGTAAAAGAAAATTTGAAAAACACAAAATTACTTCAAAATAATGCAAAAAGAACGGAGTGTTAGGTTCTAAACAACTGGGTCTTTCCTGTCATGAATTTATTTATGAATTATCAAGTTTAATACCTTTCAAAGTTAAGTCCTAGAAATAAATTAAATATGCAAAATTACGAGTACAAAGGAGAGTTGAAAAATAGTGTAATGGCTCTTGGACACGGTTCTGCACTAAGGTTGTTTCAAGTTATGCCTCGGGCATTTTTTTCAGTATAAAAAAAACTGAAAAGGGAAATTATCCAAAAGTCATGTGTCGACGTAGCCCAGTCGGCAGTTATTTGTATTACAGGTGGGGTAATAGACAGACACAACAAATGCAAATCTGAAATATCCAAGATATTTATTAAACAATATATAAACACAATATAACTATATAACACAACTATAATATGTAATGGTCAGATATGAAGTGCAATTAACAATTATAAGATAAGGTTGAATGAGTGATACAGGTATGTAATAACTACATGTACAATTTCAGGTAAGTATTGTAAATATTCCAGGTAAGTATTGTGAATATATCTCTCTGTTATCTATCAAAAACCTCTATATATTAACCAATAATGACATTCTGTAATAATCTAATAATTTAAGTAATAAGTCAGAGATTACTAACCTGAAATATCCAAGATATTTATTAAACAATATATAAACACAATATAACTATATAACACAACTATAATATGTAATGGTCAGATATGAAGTGCAATGGAGCATCACACAACATACCCGAACATAGCATATCAAGTTTACGGGTGACAGGTTAGTAACAATGACAGATAAGAATAATAGAAATATAGAGAGAGATATAACGGTATAGGATCAGGGGTCAAATAATATATAACACATTAAGATACAGTTAATAT
>NW_026852748.1:0-23163 GCF_026571515.1 Ruditapes philippinarum | reverse complement strand
ATAGAAATCAGTGTGTAGACAGTTACGGTGAAAAATAATGATAGCTGGAAAACCTGCGCAAAAATTTAACAATACACAATACATTCCACATATTGGAAGCTCTGCGGGACATACAGCAAGTGTTCAACTTAGTTTCTTATACTTCATATCATTTTTTAAGTTATTCAGGAACATGTCGGATTTTTCTCCACAGCAAAAAGTCTACATTGTAAGACTCCACTGTTAGCAGGTTTGACTGTAAGTTACAAAGCATGCGACTGGTGTAATTGTTATGATGTAAGTTGCTAGTATTTATAGTAAAGAGAGAAGATACTTTGCCAGAGACAATTTTATGACTTTTTGGGAGAGGTGATAGTTTTTGATGATAGTATTACAAGATAACTACAGCAAGGGAGAGCATTACATAAATTGCTTGTTTTTCTTTCTTGTTTTAAATGCAGCATTTTAATTCATTGTGTGTGTGCTCTATCGACAGATTGCAGGCATAGTGCAAAATGATCGTAACTTGGCAGTGATTTTTTTTTCAATTTTCAAAACAACCTGTGGCTTTCTGAAGGGGAAAATATAGCGTGATAAATCAGAAAAGGGGAAAATCAAATTCTAACAACTGAGAATGGTTTACCCACACATATTTTAGAATATTCAATTTCAATTCAATTTAACATCCATGATACATGCAGGGCTATCTGTTGGGACAGTGTTCTGTCTTAAGCTGATATAAGTCAGCTGCTGTTAAGTCATGGCTCTAGTGAAAAATGTGCAAAGGGCATTTTAGGGGAAAAATAGTAGCATTTTTAGGGGAAAATATACCTATTTAGGGCTAGGGGGAACAGATTTTATTCGGCTGTAAAATGCAGGAAAAACAATCACTGCTTGGAAAGTAAAGAAAGTAAAGAACAAGATACAGTTGTTTTGCACTTATCCCACAATATAGAATACAGGAGTTCTCTACTGGAATATTTTTTAGAGTATTACTCTTAAGTGCTATCTATGTCTGTCTTCCTTTGTCATCTTTTCTTTTCTTTTTTTTTTTCGAAATTTTTTGAATGTTTTTATTGAATGCTCCTCAATGTGTTTATATGTATATATACAAATATAACATATACAATAGTTTTACCTGGAGAGCTCACATTCTTTTAACTTTACTGATATTTGGTGCATATATAAAGGTGTGTAGAATTTGTGTATTTACTAATACCAAGTTATATATTTTTGTACATTCCATATTTGAAATTGAGAAGTTACTATTAAAATGTATTGTTTGATAGACTCGCCAAAATATAATGTATTTCAGGTGACTTGGTGTTCAGACTATAACTTGCTGTTTGTAGATTGTTTTATGTTGGTTAATTGGAAATCCATATTAAGATTTTATTTTTATATGATAAAAACTTTGTTCTTTTTTGTTCTTATGATAAAAACCTAGTTCTGAATTTTAAAGAAAATCATAGTTCTCATAAAAAATCATTGTTCTAATAAAAATATCTTTGTTTTAATAAAAAAGTCTTTGTTTTAAAAAGGGAAAAAAATTTTTTTTGAGTTTTTTTCCCCCATATTTTTGGTAAAAAAAAATTTTAAAAACCCCCAAAACTGAAAAATCCCTTTGCAGGGGGAACAGGGGGTCAAAAATTTCTAATTATGACAAAACCCTTTTATCCCTTTTTTTAAAAGGGTTTGGGGTTTTATTTTTTTCCCCATTTTTTTAATTTTTTTGTGTTTTTTAAACTTTAAATTTAAAAAATGATGAAAAATTTTCTTGCTTTTGGGGGAATTTTTTCAGGTGATTTAAAATAAAAAACCTTTCAATCTCGTTTTACATTTTTTAAAAAAAATTTCCATGAAAATTTATTTTCCCAAATTTTTTTTATTTGTATTTTTTTTGGCCCAAAAATTGTTTAAAAAAATTTTAAAAAAAATGAGGGTAAAGGAAAAAAAAATAAACCCCCTTGGGAAATCCTTTTCTAATTCCCTTTTTCCCCTTTAATTTGGAATTTTTAAACCCTTTTAAAAAATTTTTTAAAAAAATTGGGTTTTTTCAAAATTTAAATTTTAAAAATTCAAAAAATTTGTAATGCTTTTTAAATTTAAAAATTTTGGGCCAAAAAAATTTGGTTTAAGTGTAGCTAACTACCCAAGGGGGCCCCAAAAACTCAAAGTTTGGGTTTTTGGATTTGGAATTAGGGCTCCTAAGTAAACCCCAAAAAAAACAAAATTTTTTTTTTGTTTAAAAGTTTTGTTGAAAGTTTTTTTCTTTTTCCCCAAAAAACTTTTTAAAAAATTTAATGGACTTTAAATCTTTCCCCCAACTTGCCTTTTGTGATAGGGGTTTGGTAAAACTGCCCAAAAGATCCAGAAAATTTTAAGCAGTCCGAAATTTCTAGTGGGGGAATTTTTAACTGATTAATTTCCCCTTCTGTTTTAAATAAAAAAAAATGCGTCCCTTTTGCCCCCTTGTTGTAATTTTTAAAAAATTAAAACCTTATTGAAAAACCCCAACCGCCTTTTCCTTAAAAAACCCCTTTGTTTTAACTTTTGAAAATTATATCTTTTTAATTATTTTGTCTCGGGGCACCCGGGACCGAGGGGTTAAGGGTCGTTCACTTTAAACCACTTCCCCCCCTCACCTCTTTGGGTCAAAACCCGAAAGAGACTAGGGATTTTTTAAAATATAGGAAACTATCCAGCTAGTTTTATGGGACGTCGGGGGGGTTCTATTTTAGGTGCTTTTTTCATGCTTAAAAAAAGCACGGAAGGGCCCCCAAAAGTTTTCCCTCCATCAGTAAAGTGGAACGCCCATTCACCTATCCTTGTTGGGTGGAAAAAACCAAAAAACAAAAAAAACTTTTATTTTCTTGTCATTGTACACATTTCATGTCTGTCATTCATCTATTTATGTAACATTAAAAGAAATTATCATTTTTAACCAGATTTACTGATAGGAAAATCTTGTTATAGATTGTTGAATGTTAATGGGTGCTGACCTAAATTGTGTTGATGTGCTGATAAACAAATTCTAACACGTTTCACACTATTCTCCTATCAAACAGATAGGGCAATAAAGTGCATTATAACACAATATATACAGCATAAAAAAACGAATGCTTACACATCATATGACGTCAATAAACCAAATGACATCTGGAAAATTACTTCTATGCTCAATGTAGTTCAACATATTTTTATCAATTCTCATTTTGATAAGCATGTTAGAATGGTAATAGATATATATTTTTCTTGCATTCAGTTATAATAATGCATGGTTTATCGTTCAAATTCTTTGTAATTTATCACTCAAGCCTATCAGCCTTTGTGATTATATTCCTGCACGATTATATTCCTGTGCATTTGAACTCCCAACGTGCATTATTCTACAACATTGCACTCAAAATCGATATCTTTTTCCTAAATAAAACAAATTTGTGGCAAATCTGGTTTTGTGACACTTTGTCTGTCACTAGTTTTGTCTTTAGTAGATGTTTATTTTGAAGCTGTTGGTTGTTTTGAATAGTTTTTAAATTTTATGAAAACATATTAAAGAATGTATATATTGGAATCTTCTGTTTAAAGAAAGATAATGTATTACAATAAATATATAAATTTGTAAGTTGTTGTTTGATTAATTATTTGATTTCCTAATAAGTCGCAGTAATGTGGATTCAAATTTGCTTTAGATTTTGGATTCTTTCAGGTGAGGAAGCGCCCCTTGTTGCTGAAGGGTTGCTTTTATGGGTTGATCAGGTATCTGAATGCCACCACCGTTTAACCCTGCATGATAGTAAGAGGCCAGTAAATTAGTTTGAATTATTGGAGTTTATTCATTTCTTAGCTCCAGCAGGTGAGGTGGTTTTGACCTCAGGTATTGCTTCAAGTTTGACACACCAAGGTTAGTCAAAATCATCTTTCCTGTTTTGGCGGTATATGACCTAACCCAGGTTAGCGTGTTGTAAAACCAAACAACAAAATGTGAGACAGCTATCAAATGTTTGTTCTACTTGGTTTCCTGCTCATGCTCGTATAATGCATCAGGATGGCATTTGGTGTTTTCTAATAGAAAAGCTTATTTAGTGGAAGAACAATTAATGGAGACATATCTTCCACATTTTCTTCTTTCTAATTTTTCAACTTTTTACGTTATTCTCTTAATTATATTAAATCATTACCACAGCACTCTAGTTTTTTTCCTGTCGTTTGACTAAAGCCATAGCTATCACATTTAATATGGCACCAAAATAGGATAAAGTGCATATAATCTCCATAGTTAACATGTCGCATTATAGAACTGTTCTAATAGGGGAGATGTGTTGGCAACAGTAGAGTTCAGTAGGTAGATTTGTGGAATGCTATTCAGAGATCCCAGGTTTAAAACAAGGCTGCATAATTTTCTCACCCTGTAACATGTAAAAATTTGTTTCGGTTGTTTGTTTCCTGGGATTCGTGTAACACTAATGTAGTGAAACTGCTACGGTCATGTGCTGACTTCCTTGTGGAGACCTCAGGGGTGCCCCTTGGGTGTCATTTGTATACAGTATGTGTACAATTTGAATATTGTCTCATAAAGTAGTACTCTAGTTGATAAGGTCTCTCAAAAAAGATTTTCCTTTCTATATGTTTAAGATTTAATTAGAACACCAGAGAAGAAATTTTTTTTATTAGAGTACTGATCAATTTAAAAGGATATTAAAAAAAAGCATTGATATTTACAACAACAACTTATTTGTTGTGTTTTATTTTCTATATGTTTAAGGTTTAATTAGAACACCAGAGAAGAAATTTGTTTAGAGTACTGATTAATTTAAAAGGATATAAAAAAAAAAAAGAATTGATATTTACAACGACAGCTTATTTGTTGTGTTTTATTTTCTATAAGGATAGAACATTAATGTCATTGATTATCTTTATGTCATTCACACAACTAGATGTGCGGTCTTTCTCCAAAGCCAATTTACAACAGTATCCCAGTTTCCTTTTTGTTTTGGTATACATTGTATATTGTTCAAGAATGATTTCAGAAATTGCATGTACAAGTTAAATAAGTAACTGATCAACTTCGGTAAACACCTTGATGGCATCTGCATTCTTAGATGATACAATTAACTTTTGCTTCTGGTTAAAGAAAATTGTTTGAGGACTGGTGATACCATCAGCTTTTGTCAACAAGGTTTTACAACCATTGCTTGTATACTGTATGATGCAGTTGGTTTGTTGACATGACACAATTAAACTACCGTTTGCAGTAAGAGCAACACTACCAGCAACCTTCACTTCAGGAACATCAATCTTCACAGGCCTCTGATTCTTCAAATCAAATGAAAATACACCACCCTTTTGTGCAGCGACAAAAATATTTGAAGAATCACTGGATACAGCAATGCACCAAGGCACAGCGACATTAAAATCCAAAGTGGTCCCTGGAAACCCACTTTTATCATAGACCTGAATCTGTTTCCTGTTGAAAAGCCCAACATATAACATGTCTTGGAATGATGCTAGTCCAGTACATGTGTCCTTTACTCTAAATGACCTGGAAGGCTTCATTTTACCATTAACTGATACAAACTGGATATTTTTTTCATTACACATTGAAACTGCTACTTCAGTGTCACTAACGTTACACACTGACCATGGTTGACTTGATAGCCTACATTTATCAGTGACAATATACATAGGTCCAAGCCTCTTTATGCTCTGGTTTGCAGCGTCCACAATGACAAGGTCGCCATTTTGAAGCTGGCAGATACCTGTGATATCGCATCGGTGTTGTTCATCTTTATCTTGAACACTGAACACTTCACATTTGGAAGCAGTGTAGAAATGTCCTAGATCCTTGAAACCACTTAAACAATTTCTTACATCCTCGTTCATTTTGAAATTAAATGGTAGATCTTTGTTTGCTAAAATCCCTTGTATCAATGCTTTAGAAGTGGCTTCAAACTTTCTTGCCCTTTTTGCTAGGACGAAGGCTTGAGAATCATTTGTTGCAGTTTTTATTATTTCTACGTTAACCTTCAAGGTCTTGTAAACTTCCTCTGTTTTCGTAATATCTTCCAAAGCATTTGCGACCTTTTGTTGAAATCGTTTTTCAACAAGTTCGACTGAACGTTTCTCAATTTCATCAAATTGTTTTAAGATATCTTCTCTCATTTGTTTGAAATATGTGCAGGTGACATTCTTCTGTGTTTTATATAGTGTAATGTCTTTTTGTCTCTTCTGTTTAATTGACTCCAGGTCTAAAAGAATGCTCTGTCCGGTAGCCTCTTGTTGTATAAACTCTTCTCTTTTCTTAAAATCAATTGATATGTCAGGGATATAGTATCTGCCTTTACACACGCTGAAAAACAATCAATAAACTCGTGAAAAAGTGGTAAAAGCTTCTCTCAGGCCAAATTAAACAAACATGAAATGAAGTTTTTGTGCATCTATTTATCAAAAATACAATGTACTGTGCCAACATCTTTAAATAAGTTAACAATATTGTGAAATCTAAGTTATCATCTTTTCATTAATCTCGCTGGTCTCTGTTGTGCGAATCTTGCCAAAAAAATGGCCAATATGTTTGACATATCTTAATTAGGATATGCTGTACGTTTTGGCAACTTCTGCCTAAAACTGTTGGACAAGCAATTTTCAGAAATTAAAAATACCGGGGTATTTCCACATATGATCTTACCTGTGATATAATGCAATGCAAACAGCACAACAGACCTCGTCATGATCACTGCAAAACATTTCTAAAGGTTTTCCATTGTGCTTTTCACAACAAATTGTTATCGTCGGCGCAATGGAAGTTGTTTGATTGGTCCTGCATATAGTACTTTGTTCAGAAGGGTCAACAACCTTGTGCGACTTCATCTTTGGAAATTTGTTGTGATCGTTTAGGCAATTTCCACACAGATATTCGCCGCAGTCGATGCAAAATTTAGCAGCTTCTTTATTTTTGCCGTCTGCCGCACATAGAGAACATGTATAATCATACAGGAAGTCATTTCCATGTTCCAATGAACTGACATATGACGGATCCTTTCGACCACCCACCGCCATTGTAGAACCAGAGTTATCTGTAATTTATTATAATAATTAAAATACAATGTAATTATGATGATGTGTAGAATACTTGTTGTTGTAAGTTACTCTTATTTAAGGTGCCGTAAACACATAAACACAATCTGAACCTTTCATGTGCCGTAGACTACAAACAAACAATCACTATTGTACAGCGTTCAACGGAAATAGCCCCTCAATACACCGAAAACGCAAGTAAAATGATTTACAACTATTTCTCCATCATAATTTAGTAAGAAAAAAATATTATGATAGTACGTATAAAATTTATAACCTCGTATGTTCTGATTTTGAATACATAATAAATGTGATACGATCAATCCCGATTTGCCACCAGTATAGTCTCGTCTGCACTCACCATCCGCACTTAAAGATGATATACCTTAAACTGCTAAAAATTCAAAGCTACAAAAATGTTACGCAGGCTTAAATGAACGAACATCTCTTACAATCCTTTCAATTGAATAAAGTACAGATAAACTATCTGCAATGTTTGATAAGAAGTGTCAAGAGCAGCTCATCCTACCACCTCCCCTGAATTTTGTGCAATGACCTTGTCCTTGTTACGCATGAAGCTGTCCTTCATTTCGGGGATTTCAAGATAAAATATAAAAAAAATCAAGCCGAAATCAATGGAAATTCTAGTTACTGATCGGCAGTTTACATTATTGTATAACATCTCAATTATGCAGACAACTGGGTAGTAGATATATTGATTGTTATTAAATTAACATTACTTTTATTGAATGAAGTACATCAATAATGTAATATATTTAAAAACAACAACAACAACAACACATTAATGAAATAGAACAATTTAAAAACAAATATAATTTCATAAATATAAAAAACATGATACATACGTCGTCTGTTTTACAGTTTAACAGAATTGTAGGTCACCGGCTCAATGGCGAAGCGAAAGAGGAAGTAGAAAATGCAAAATAGGAAAACTAAGTTACCTCCCCGCATTTGGAATGGTTTAAATGATTGAAAAAATGATATATAAAAGAAACTTTTTTCCAGACTTGTCTTGACTTTTGCTTGTTATCTTGGTTTCACCATTGAAGAGATTTATATTATTTTTTTTTATTGAATTCGTTGAATAAAACAATATTATGGTCGCTAGATTAAATTCAGAATTGCACCTACACTCGTTCAATATCCTCTATTTATGATATTATCATAAATGATGTTTACATACTTTAAAACCGCTCAAACATGCAAACATGTAACATTATAGGGCTATAGGTACCTGATAAAAAGCAGTTTTTGGACCAGAGTAGCAGACAGTGTAAACTATGATCAGACGCACGGAGGCGCCGGCAGATCTTGGTCTGCACTAGTCACATCGGTAGATTCAGTTACCACCTTTTATTTAGCTTTTCACAAAATCCATTCAGTCTCTTACTAGCGTTTCAAGCTGCTGCAAAATTCATACTTTGATTCTCCTTTTGGAGAGACACAAATAAATGTGCATATAAAGCCACCCAGTGTTTAGTTTCATGTAAACATACAGATTTACTGCACATTCCTACTCACAGACAATAAAGAATTCCAATGTCAAAGATACATATTTTATTTCCTTCAAAACGCCGTTTTTTATTAATTGATAATTAATTTACACGGGACCAAAGTTTGGGTATGCCACCTTCTTCAAAGGCTGTCATTTCTAATGCAATGGGACTGAAACAGGTCCATTTTTTTCTATTAATTCACAAATTATACAATTTTAATATTTATGAAAGAACTTACTTTAACCAGATAATGGATTACACATTCCTGCTATATAACACAAATGTAAATAATTGCTAACGTTACTTATTGCAAACGTCACTTTCAGTAATCAGTTTGAATAACAATGATTAAACCTGATAATATGGCGAATTCAGAAAGCGGGCGTTAAGACAGACTGTAATACTAGTAAGATACACTTACTGAAACGTTACACTTTATGTACAAAATAATTATAGTTATTAATCAAATTTAAGAAACTCTTTTCGCTTAGAATCACATGTCGGTAAAGGATCTGTTTCATGAAATGTGAAAACAACGGACTAAATTTTGCACTTCCAAGTGAAGAGCAATGCCCGACGAGTACATCCGGTCAAACTTTTCGAAACTATTTCAAAACTTTTTGAACATGTATACTTTCGTGACTGTAATGCTCGCTGAAAGAGTCAATGTCAACGGCCCGTCTTCATACAAGCGCTTGGTTGATTCGTGGATAAACTCTTATAGCATCTGTATCTGTAGATGCCAGTATAAGACCTTTTTGTTGACTGTAGAACAAGGCCTGCGGGGCAATGACATCATCAGCTTTAGTCAAAAGGGTTTGATATCTTCCGTCCACGTTGTAAGAGAAAATCTTGTTGCTCTCACTGCATGACACAATTACGTGGCCATTTTCTGACACTGTGATACCGTTTGCAAAGCAAAGGTCTGGGATACGTAACTTTTCGCATGTGCCGTTTCCAATATTTACTGAAAAAACGCCTTCCTTCCGGGAGGCCACATATATGGATGGAAGGCCTTGTAAAGTTGCAATGCTCCAAGGTTCAAATCCTGAGACGCCAATGGATAAATTTATTGTCCTGAGAAGTTTTCCATATTGATTATAAGCTTGAATTTGTTTTCTGTTGAAAGGCCCGACAAATAATGTGTCTCCGGACGAGGTAAGTCCAGTGCAAGTTTCTGTCACCTTAAAGGACCTTGTAAGTTGCATTTTGCCTTTCACTTTCACAAACTGGATACTTTTTTCATTGCACAATGAAACTGCGATTTCGCTGCTGGAAAATTTACAAACGGACCATGGTTGGCTCGGCATAACACATTTTTCTACAAGTCTGTATGAAGGTCCAAGTTTTATAATGTTAACATTAGCAGCGTCAGCTATGACAATTGACCCATCATCTAACTGACATAGGCCTTTTACGTTGCAACGAAATCTATCATTATCATCTTTAATACTAAAGGATTTACTTTTCACTTTGTTACTTGTAAATCTTCCAAGAGCATTTAAACTGACAAGACATTTGTCTACTTGTTCGTATAATTTGTAATCTAATTTCAACGAATTCTTTGATTTTAATTTCTCTACTGAATCTTTTATATCCAACATATGTTTCTTTTCGGCTTTTAATAGAACAAAGGCCTGGGTGTCATTCTGTTCATTTTTTAATTCATCAGCACTGCTTCGTAATGTGTCGCAAACCACGACAACTTTTTCAATGTCATCATTTAAACTTGAAACGTTTTGCTGGAATTTGTCTTCAACATCACTAATGGAACGTGCTTCAAGATCATCAAATTGTTTTAGCATGTCTTCCCTTGCTTGTTTAAATCGCGTCAGTATATCTTCCTTTTGCAATTCCAGTACTTCTACATTTGCGTTCTTCTTTTCTTTAATTGATTCGAGTTCTGACATTATGTTCTGTCTCTCCATCTTTTGTCGCATATATCCCTTACTCTTTCTGCATCCTTTTGATATATCAGGTATATATGCTGTGTCTGGACAGAAGCTAAAAATATGATAAAATATTACAAATTATTGATACATTTAAGAATTTGTCACATGGTACCTCGCCCAGTCATTTACAAACGGTATCTATTGGTAAATTGAAGAACTTAATTTACTTTAGATATAAACTCTTTGTAAGACGCCACACAACTCGTAATTAAATAAACGTCTTGGCCAAACGCTTACTTTGTATGAACATAATATACAATATTAATACCACAATGTACCTTTGAACTAAAATAAATAATATGTGAACCATTCAACAGACAAACAGAATAAGGCTAATACTGTTGTAACAAGAATTTGTAACAGAGTTACCAACGTCCCCCGCCTCGGGGAAGTTTTATATGAAGCAAAAAATTGTGCTATTTCAAAAGATTGAGGCAGGGATCTAAGGATTTTCAGTCCAAAATTATGATCAATGCTAGATATGCAAATGCAACAATAAATTTATTAAAGAAATAAAATGAAACACTGAATTTAAAAATCTATCATGTTAAGCTTTGACATATCGTCTTATTATTGTGACTATTTGTGTCAAGTTATTTCAAAATCCCTTGAACTATGAAGAAGTTCTACATTGGACACAATATATACCCTTTAAAAGACTATGTTAATTTTTGACCTCGAAATGTGACCTTGAACTTGGAGGTAGGGATGCAGGTGTTGCGCATGACACATTGTCTGATTTGTGCCCAAGTATTTTCAAAATCCTTTGATATATGAAAAAGTTATGGACCGGACAAAAAAAAAACCTTTAACAGACTATGTTAATCTTAGACCTCCAAGTGTGACCTTGACCTTGTAGGTTGGTGACCGACTGTTGCGCATGACACATCATCTCATTGTTGTGAACAATTGTGGCAAGTATTTACAAAATCCCTTCAAAGATAAGAAAGTTATAGACCGGACACGAGATATACCCTCAAATAGACAATGTTGACCTTGAATAAGCAAGTGCGACCTTGACCCTGGAGGTAGGGGTCTGGTTGTTGCACATGACACACCGTCTTATTATAACAAACATTTGTGCCAAGTTATTTCAAATTCCTTCAATAAATGACAAAGTTATGGACCGGACACGATATATACCCTGTAACAGGCTATGTTAATCTTTGACATCCAAGTGTGACCTTGACCTTGGAGGTAGATGACCGGTTGTTGCGCATGACATATCTTCTCATTATTGTGAGCAATTGTGGCAAGTATTTACAAAATCCCTTCAAAGATAAAAAAAAGTTATGGACCGGACACGACATATACCCTCAAATAGACAATGTTGACCTTGAATGAGCAAGTGCGACCTTGACCCTGGAGGTAGGGTCTGGTTTTTGCGCATGACACATCGTCTTATTATAACAAACATTTGTGCCAAGTTATATCAGATTCCTTCAATAAATGACAAAGTTATGGACCGGACACGAAAGTGTGACGGACGGACAGACGGACGGATGTTCTTACCAGAGCTACATTATGGGGTTTTCTTTTGTTATTCTTTTGTTCTTTTTAACCCCACAATGCAAAAAATAACCCCACAAGAGAAACGGAATGAATGACATCAAAGACATCTACAATAGACCAAACCCCATAATGTAGCTCTGGTTTGTACGGACGGACAGACGGAAGTTCTCACAGGGGCTACTCTATTGTCCTCTCTATTGTTCTTTTTAGCCACACAAAAGAAAATAGCCACATAAAAGCATTACGGAATGAATGACATCAAAGAGAAAGAACAGTTACCTATTGTCCCTCTAGCCACATAATTACTCTCCTGTGAGTGCGGACGGACGGACAGACGGATGGAAAGACGGACAGACGGACGGAGCCTATTACTATATCCCCCTTTTTTCTTCGAAAAGGCGGTGGACAACAAGCCTGTTATTGTTACAAGCAACAAAACATTAAGTGCAATTCCTCAACAAGATTATTCTAACAAGAGCTGTCGGTAGGACAGCAACGCTCGACTATTCTTAGTGCTTGATAGTAAAAAAAATGCTTGATACAGTTACCTCCTCCTGTTTACAGGTTGGGGTCATGATGGTGAACAAGTGTGCAAAGTTTCAAAGCCATATGTCAATGGACTTTGAAAATATTTGAACTATTACAAAAATTTTAACGTAAATTCTAAGTCGATAAAGGGGCATAATTCTGTCAAAATGCTTGATAGAGTTACTTCCTCCTGTTTACAGGTTGGGGTCATGATGTTGAACAAGTGTGCAAAGTTTCAAAGCCATATGTCAATGGACTTTGAAAATATTTGAACTATTACAAAAACTTTAACGTAAATTCTAAGTCGAAAAAGGGGCATAATTCTGTCAAAATGCTTGATAGAGTTACCTCCTCCTGTTTACAGGTTGGGGTCATGATGTTGAACAAGTGTGCAAAGTTTCAAAGCCATATGTCAATGGACTTTGAAAATATTTGAACTATTACAAAAACTTTAACGTAAATTCTAAGTCGAAAAAGGGGCATAATTCTGTCAAAATGCTTGATAGAGTTACCTCCTCTTGTCTACAAGTTGGGGTCATGATGGTGAACAAGTGTGCAAAGTTTCAAAGCCATATGTCAATGGACTTTGAAAATATTTGAACTATTACAAAAACTTTAACGTAAATTCTAAGTCGAAAAAGGGGCATAATTCTGTCAAAATGCTTGATAGAGTTACCTCCTCTTGTCTACAGGTTGGGGTCATGATGGTGAACAAGTGTGCAAAGTTTCAAAGCCATATGTCAATGGACTTTGTAAATATATGAGGTGTTATAAAAAAACTTTATCATAAATTCTATGTCGAAAAAGGGCCATAATTCTGTCAAAATGCTTGATAGAGTTACCTCCTCCTGTTTACAGGTTGGGGTCATGATGGTGAACAAGTGTGCAAAGTTTCAAAGCCATATGTCAATGGACTTTGAAAATATTTGAACTATTACAAAAACTTTAACGTAAATTCTAAGTCGAAAAAGGGGCATAATTCTGTCAAAATGCTTGATAGAGTTACCTCCTCCTGTCTACAGGTTGGGGTCATGATGGTGAACAAGTGTGCAAAGTTTCAAAGCCATATGTCTATGGACTTTGAAAATATTTGAACTATTACAAAAACTTTAACATAAGTGGTTACGCCGACGCCGACGCCGACGCTCGGGTGACTGCAATAGCTCTACTTATTCTTATCGAATAGTCGAGCTAAAAATAGAACTGAGGTATCAATGGTCTTTGATTCATCGATTTAATAATCATGTTTCTTAGAAAATAACAGTACACCCTGACTTAATATCAGCCGTATTATTACCCGCCCTCTTTACTAGTATTTGTCACGCTGACCAGTAAGTTGTTCATGGCGTTCACATTACCTATGTTCTAGCTGGAGACAGTCAGCGCAGCAAACCTCGTCATGATCACCACAGAACATGTCTACAACTTTCCCGCCGTGCTTGGAACAGGTCACTGTAATACTTTGCACGTCGGAACCTTTCCGGTTTACTTGTACACGGGAGCGGTTCGTATTGGCTGGGTCAACAACGCGGTGTCCTTTCGTTCCTCCGTAACGATTATGACCATTGAGACAGGAAATACATAAATATTCGTCACAGTCCATGCAGAACTTGACTGCTTCTGTGTTTTTCCCTTCATTTTCACACGGTGAGCATGTAAAGTCGTGGAGGAAATCACATCCGTGCTGGAGAGAGTTTGAATAAGACGGGTCCTTCCGACCACCAACTGCCATGGTCTGAACTTTGTGAGTTTTATACTGAAAGTAAGTAGTTGGTCTTTTTAAAAATTTTTCTTTTGGGGTTTTTCCTTTATTAAACTTGTGTTTTAGTAAACGAAACCCTTTAAAATAAAAGGGCTAAAATGCCTAAGATGAGTCAAAAATTTTTTCAATAAAACCAAATTAAAAAAAATTATTAAAATTTTAAAAAAAAAGGAAAAATTTTAAAAGATTTAAGTAACTTTTTCCCATATTAGGGTGCGTTTAAAATGCTAATTTTTCAGAAATTTAAAACATTTTTCCACTTGGTTAAAAACGCATTTTAAGGCTATTTTTGCATTTTTTACCACTTTTTAGGTAATTTAACTTTGGTTTTGTAATTTCCCAATTGATAACTTTAAAAATTTTGCCTTTTTTTTTCCCTTTACTTTTTAAATTTTTTTAACTTTTTAAAAAAAATTTTTTATGAAAATTAGCTGAAAGCCTTTAATTTCATTTGTTTTCTTTTTTTGGGTTTAAAATACGGAAAAACCAAACCCCAGAAAGGGGTTATTTTCCGAAACGGGAAAAGGGATTTTGCCTAACATCGGGTTTTAAAAATAACTTTTAAAAAAAAACAAAAGGGTTTAAAAAATTTCAAACATGAAAATTTAAAAAAAACTTGCCTTAAAAATTTTAAAAGTTTACATTTTTTTTAAATTTACGTTTTATAATAAATTTCCCTTTTAAATTAAACAATTTTATTTTTCTTTAAGGAAATTAAATATAAACCCAAAAACCCCCCAAAAACAAAAAGTTCATAAAACAGTTTTGTAAAAACTGGGGTTATATGAAGCATATATGAAGGATAAAATAAAGGGGAAAATTTTTTTCTTTTGAAAAATAAATAATTTTATTACAAAAGGTTTTTGAGCTTTTTAAAGAAAAAAAATTTGGGTTGAAAAACCGTTCTGAAAAAATTTAAACAGTGGGAACTTAGAAAAAGGGTTAAAACCCTGTAAAATATGTAAAAAACAGGGTTTACTTTTTCCCTTTTGTAAAAAAATTCCCGGGGGCATTTTTGAGTTTTGATTTGTTATTTTAAAATCAAAAATTTATAATTAATTAAATTTATTAAATTTAATAAATTGTAAACTTTAAGTTTTGCCTATCTTTTTTTATCAGCGAAATTTATACGTTTCCCCTTTTAAATTAAAATTTATTAAATTAAAAGGGAAGTAAAAATTAACTAATTAAAAAAAAAATTTTTAACTTTTGATTGAAAAGTTTTTTTTTAAAAATTTGACTTTAAATAGAAAAATTTCACTTTCTTTTCCCAAATACGAATGGGGCCCCGGTCACTTTGCTGGGGAAATTTTCAGAAATTAAAAAAAGAAAAAAAAGTAACAATTTAAGTTAAAATATTTTGACTTTTTAAATTTAAGTTTCATTTTTATCTAGAAGCTTTTGTGTTATGTTTTTAATTGTTAAAAACCCGTCCCCTAAATCGATGATCAATAATTATAAAATAAAAATATGAATTTACCTGCCGTTTCAAACGAACCTCCAACCGGGAATTCACTGAGCAGTAATCAATACACGAATATTTAGTGGTGTTATGCCTAAGCGATGACTACAATTTCAACTTTTATCATACCTCAAGTTTCTGGGTTCATAGGTTAGAATTTTTCATATGGAAAACATTGATCCAGCTAATTAATATGTAAAAATTGTTAAAAGTAATAATCATGCAATTATTTCGGGTTGAGGGCGAATCTACAGTAATATTTTCGGAAAATGCTTAACCTAATCGGAATATTTAGGCTATTAATCTAGACCGAGAAGATGCGATTGTGCCAAACTTGGATTAACGTCTGCAGCAGAATTAACTCCAATTTGATAATGACTTACAGGTCTATTGGATCGGGTGCTTAAATCATGTTATTGTCATTACATAATACGTATGACTGTCGTTCTATATAACAAAAAAATTTACTCACTAACTTGTACCAAACATTCCCGAAGCGATTACTTCCCCTGATCACAAATTCATAGTTTAACTTTTAAATTAAATACTGATTTCATTTGTTATACCCCCGGGGATATATAGGAGTCAGCTTGTCGGTCGGTCCGTCCGTCGGTCGGTCGATCGGTCGGCCAACATAAGCAACCTTATTTGAAGACACAGGTTGGTATTACATTTGGACCCCCCTGGGGTCAAGGTCACCGTTACTAAAAATAGAAAAAAAATGGTTTCCGGGCAGTAACTAAAGTTAGGAATGAGATTTTGCAATCAAGCTTGGTGTATAGCAAACTTATATGAAGACCCTGGTTGTTATTGCATTTGGACCCCTGGGGTCAAGGTAAAGGTCACCGTTACTAAAAATAGAAAAATGGCTTCCCGACAATAACTAGAGTAAGGAATGAGATATTGTAATCAAACTTGGTGTATAACAAGCGTATATGAAGATCCTGGTTGGGATTGCAATCTTTGTGCACAGTTGATACTTCATTTACTATAGGTTGAGTTCAAATTTTCCTTCAGACCACTTTTTTTCAAAATGTCAAAGTTGCTGGTGGTGGTATTTATCACCTTATGTGATAGGTCTAGTTTAAAACTTAATGTACCAAAAGGTAAAATATAATCTTAGAAATATATTTTGAATATTGATATTGAAAGTTGTTTTCACTGCAATATTTGCAGTTCTCATTAATTTGCGGTTCATTGACCGTGGTATAAAAAATTGAAATATTAAATAGACTAAACAAACAAATTCTATTTCTACCCATATTCGTCTAAACATGATGAGAATAATCAACATTTTTAAAGTCAAAACAAAGATTAATGATGACCTCATTTTACAAAATGGCCAACTAATGGTGTTTCATCTTCAGTTTCTTGTGTTTGGAATGTAAAATACTAAATGTTTCATCTCTAGTAAAATATATTAACCTTCTTTACCTTTGTAACAATCTTTTCCCCTAAAAACTGGAATATTGAGAATTTTCGGATTCTTACAGACAGGTACAATTATATAACGACTATCGATCGTGTTATTTTTTTCTCCAGAAATGAGTAAAATGTTCTTATATTTCCCTAAAAGACTTGCGGATTTAAACTATTTTTGTTGAAAACTTCGTTATTTAAGTCAATGTCTAGATTTAGTCAACTTTGACCAATGTCATCACGAGCTAAATAGAAATATGCCAAAACCGTGAAATAAGTAATGATGCAAATTTAATGATGTCATATGAGATGTTTATTGCAAATTTTGTGTTTGCTTGGAACTCCAAAACTCCAAAATAAGTAGGCCTACTGTTTGGACTCTGTTTTGTGCACTAGAAGTGCACTTTAACATTTCTTTTGCTAAAAGTACATGAACCGCGTTTTATTATTTAGTTGAGATAAGACTTTCTAGACAGATATTTCAGCTGTTGATTTAAGGTATAAATATGTCATTAGCAAATTGAATACAAACACTTAAGTTGAAATTTTCGATATATTTAATCTCTATATACATGTTCTTACATGTTTTACAAAAACACTATGGTGTCCTCTATAACATGTTTGTCAGAGAGTTCTACAAATCTAGGTAGGTAACTTGGGTTGCACAAACAGATCCGCAGAAACTTAACACGGAAGCAGCAATCACTATAGTAACAGTACTTCCGGCAAAATGTACAAGGCTTCCCATACATAATGAGAGTATGAATTGGGCTAAAAATACCATGCTACTGACGAGAGCGACATCGGTTCCAAGTCCCCGGATGTTTGCGCTTCCTTTTTCATCGTCTTTGCTGAACTGGAATATATAAATAGGACATGGATAAATTAGACTGTATTTGCACAAACATGTACTGTTATTTCATTAAAGGAACTCCATTGAGGTCAAACAGCTTGAAAACATAGAATTTGAAATTCTCCCAAAGATCAAGTTATGTACTTAAATGGAAACATCTGCCAAAGATATGGAACAAATATACTTATAGTTCAATTGAAAGTCGATTTATACACGATTTCTAGTCTGTTTTGATTGAAAAAAGCGTTGTAACCTTTGATCATTTTGCACAAAAAAATTATTCTAGGAACACGGAGTGAGGGAATGAAAAAATCAAATCTGGGAAAACTTTCCAGTTCCTTCATGTTAAAAAACCTCAGTGGAGTTTTAAGGTGGGGTTCTATTTGACGAAAAAATCAAAGACATACCAAATTTATGAGACTTAATTCACTGTTTTACAATTTCACAACAATACGTCCATTTAATCATTTCACGGATACTTGCTGAAATGTACTTTGGGCACGCATTTAATGTATGATTTTTAATGTTTTTGTTAAGGTTATATGTTAATGATTACATTCATATATAAATTATTATAAATAAATTAAAAGATAAGTTTACACCTTAAAAAACATAATTTAAAGACATACATATTATTGTCATGCAAATTGATGCAAGCAGTTCTAAAGAAGAACAACAACATTAGTTTAAGTAGAACGACATACCTTCCCGCTAGAATGATAGTGGGCGACAAGCAGGTAGGGCATGGTAAACAATGTAGCATACATGATACCGGCACACGGTGACAACAAAATCACAGCCACAGGGTGACGACTTATTGCTAGTATCACCATTCCAACGGTATATACCAACTGTCCAAATACATACACATGCTTTGCCGCTGAAACATTCAGTTAAACTGTATTATATGCATTTGTTCATTTAATTATCAAAGATGGCAAAATGGTCAGAGTATGTCTGACACAATGTTAAATGATTTAAGTAGGTGTCTTTACAAACCCAAGAACGACTATAGACCATCATAAAATCTACGATGTGGCACTGCCACAAACATATTGCAATGGTTCTAACACTTCTTCAATCAGTCGTTACTTGACTTCATTTGTGGCTAGGCACATTATGTGTTTGTAAAATCACCATTCGGGCAAACTCTCTAGCTTTTGATAATTTGCATACACCTCGATACATCATGGATGCAAAAAACATAAAAAAAAAACAAACAAAAAACGCAGTTTCTTAAATAACATGTGTTTCAAAATTTAATGGCACTACCTCAATAAAGTTTTTTGAGCTTTGTTATGTTTGAACCGTTGAAGCATGAATCTAAAATTGAGATATTAATAAGAATAAAAAGAACTTACAAAATTTTTCAACAAGATATTCGACGGCTAAAGAATACAGAGCGCATGAGAATGAGTATAGTGACATTCCTAGTGACCCCAACCGAACTCCCTCATCATATAGTAGGTGCTTGCTACTGCCAACAGGTGCTTGTGGATCCCCACCATATACTGACTGACCTACAAAGTCTGTGAAATACAAAGAGTAACACACTAGCGACATCCAGCAGAATAAGTTTGTCAAACAAAGAATCAGCAGTGATCTGGGCATCCTTACTATGGAGCGAAGGTATGTTTTTAGTGACACTTCTTCGGATAAATCCCTATATTCGGATAAAGATTTACTTAGCGGAGGCCTTTGATTAATTTCGGATTGATTGTTGTCTACCTGGACGGAAACATCATTTGATTCGACAGAATGTTCGTGCTCATTCCACTGTTTATTTGTTTTATCGCATTTATTAACACTGTTCATGCTGTCAGAAGTTTCTTCATGCATTGCGCCATAAGACACATTTTTCTCTTTCACATGCTCAGTTTCACTCCATTCAGTTTCTTCTTCAGAACTTTCGTTCACAAACTTTTTGTACTTTGCTTTTTTCACGGTCTTATTCTTCTTCTGTGTTTGCTCTTTCGTAAATCCTAGATCTTTTAGTGGTATTTCTTTAAAACTTGTCAAGGTTAGAAAGACAAACACGATAAAAAGAAAAAGGACACCTGTAAAAACCACTCTGACATGTCCTCCCAGAGCGGCACCGAAGCTGGTTGATTCCCAATCAATACCTCCCATCAAATATCCAAAGCTACCCCCTAGTCCCGCCATTACAGTGAATGACGTCAGACCACGTGAATGATCCTCTGGAACACTAATATCAAGTAAATATGTTCTACATGGTGATTGACAGGCATCACAATTAAAGTCTAACATAGCCACGCCCAAAATAGTCAGAATGATTCCAATAACGTGTTTATGTGGAAGTTTCCTAGGCGAAGGCCATTCTGGGCTAAAATCGGACCGCAAAATAGCTTTTGTACCATTCTGAAATAAAACTAAATTGTTTGTGGAATTGATTCTCTTAAGTATTGTAGCTGTGTCATTTGAACGTGCAGTGTTTATATCAGTTCCGGTATCACCAGCAAGTACTCCAAGATCTTCACCGTTTGGAACTAGAATAAGTCCAACTATTATACCTAAGGAAAATAATAAGATAAAAGGACGTCTCCTTCCTAGCTTCAATGGACACCTGTCACTCAAAGATCCCATAATTGGCACTAAGAAGAAACCAAGAAGAGGACTCACGCACCATACTAAAGTCATGAATGCCACCGGCACACCCAATTTCAACAGGATAGGACTTACAAATGCGGTTTCTGCTGCATAACACAATTCTATACCGCATACAGCTGCGCTAAGTCGTATCAGCTGAGCTCGTGATTTACGCGATGTCACGTGACTATAATTCGGCTGCAAACCAGTGCCAGAGAAAGACTTAACAAGATCTTGGATGCGTTGGACGTAATCATGATCTCTCAATGATTGTAGGTATTCACTGTCTTTGAGGCTTTTAATGGCTTGAAGTTTCGAAGTAAGAATTCCTAAAGACATCGTCTGGAATAAAAAAATAAGTGCGTTGTTATTTATTGCAACTGAAAAATAGCGCAATATCTTTGCAAAATGCTATAACAAACTTTATAGAATGGCGTATTGTCTTGATCTTTGTTCTCTTGTTTTATAAGTAGAATATTTTCCCAAAGAATACATGTAAAAGTTATTGCAATAAAATACACATACTTCATTTGAAGATACAAGTTTTTGAACATTATTAATTAAACACTTCCCTACTGGAACCGAAAATGATAAGCCTTTGCCGCCAGTGTCTCAAACTCTAATCTCAGATATTTAAATTGTTCTGAAACAGGCACAGAATGAGCACTGGTCAATGAAAACTTGAGGTCCGAGACATGTCTCTGAAAAATATAATCGAGGCCTGAACAGGTTCAAGCTCATCTTGATATCCCAAATATTAAAGCATCTATTTGACAGTAACTACGATTGGTAATAAAATTGTCTATTCATTAAATTAAGCTGGTAAAGGAATTTTTCATTTTTTCACAAATGTTACAATGAAGTATGTATCTCACGTGAATTTTATTGAAAGACTGGGCATGTTCCACCTGTTTTATCAATTAAATAATGAAGTATAAATCAATTATATATCAGATATACGTCAGTATTTATTTCAGTTCTGGTTATTGTCTCAGCAGGATGACAGTTAATTAGCTCTTTGTTATTCTCTCCCGTCCGTTTATGGTCGTCGTTACGAGTTTAATGTATTTATGGTTCAAGATAATCCTAACATAAGGCCAAACAATACAGGATTAGGTTTGCCTGGTTAAATGGTATCCTATTTTATTGAAGGAAGAAGTGGCTTACTCCCGGCTGAATAATTTAGTCTATCAGACAACAGTCTGTCAACTGAAAGCATTGATTTAAATCTTCTTGTGCATATGATTTCCTCCAAGGTTTTACTTATTGAAATACATAACTCAAATTAACTGATTAATTTATCTTACAATGATTATGTTCACTGCAACTTCTGAAAACGGAAGACCTGTGAGACTACGCACTGATAAGTACTGATATTGGAAGTTTCCGGAATTCATAACTTCGGAGAAACATGATTCGGGCATGATATAAATATATGACCCTGATCAAATTTTCAAAATAAAAGTATTTGAGGATTCTCAAAAAAAATATTTAAATTTGATGTCACATTTAACTGACTTTATTGAAATATTAGTGTAAAGTTAAGTTATCACAATTGACCCTTTAGCATGTTTGATCAGTGATGCAATACCAGCTAATTACTTATCATTTTTTTAAACCAATTTTCTTCAAAGGTTTACCTTGACTTCGTTATAGAACGCTTTAGTTTGGGCAATGTCTTGAAATCAGTTTAAATCAGACCTCAAACACGAACTAGCGTTTCTTTGTTAATATTTTTTCGTCTGACATTGTGTTTAGGAGACAATCATTTTCCCAACACATTGACAGCTAATTAAGTTTTATTTTTCTCCCCTTTCCGTTTATGGAACTATTAGCTCTGATAATGTGATAATAGGTATTAATGGTGCACGATAAATTCCGAAACAACATTTAATTACTGGTACATAAAGGTCCTGATAATGTTCACAAATGATGGTATCCATGTCCGGGTGACATTCATTCCGGAAATAATTACTACCAAGGAGGTAATATATTTTCACCTTTTCCTCGTGTGAGAAGTATTTTATGACGTTGTAACAAAGATAGGATTCCATTACACCTACTCATAAATTTCAAATGTTGATGGTAAACTTTCTAAACCACTATAATGATTGTCAAATAATGATAGCTTTGAGAAAATAACAACTATCAACATTACAATAATGAATATAATAATAACAAAAAGACCTAAATTCTTAATTCTCTAAACGATGACCAGATTCTCCCAAATTTACTCGACATATTGGTGAAATCAAACATTCTGTGTGTTCAAATTAATATCGCAAGTTCCAGTTTTCAGCTATCGCAAGTTTTCTATTTTGATATCCAAGTTTCATGCCCATAGAGATATTATTTTAATGAAGTTCCTTTATATATAATTATGGAAGGCTAACACAAGTTATTCAAGAACCAAATGCAAAATACTTTCAAGACCTCGTATTGTCAGCTTCATTAACGAAAGTAGTACGGGTTGATCCCCTTATAATGGCAAATAG
>NW_026852747.1:0-25928 GCF_026571515.1 Ruditapes philippinarum | reverse complement strand
AAGTTAATTTACATTTTACAATGAAAACTAAATAGTGAACAAAATGCACTAAGTCTTATAAATTGATAATAAAATTCATAAGTGAAATAACAATCGCAAAGCTGTGCTTGTCAACTTAATACGAGTTGTCTGTCCCTATTATCAGATTCTATATGCCTTAGCCCTTTTTCTTTAAGCATATCTGTTATACATATACAATACATTATCTTCCAAACCACAGCTTTAGATAGCTAAGAGATTGTAATTTCCATACTGATGAAACACAACTTACTCAAAATAGCTGTAATCATGGGAAGATTGACAGCCAAGATATCTAAGTATGCATATACTTTATATTTGTAATGATATTGAGGGTTTTAATTTTGGTCAATGCCTGAAGACCCCTTTTGCTTGATAAGTCTAATACATGATTTTAATAAAACATTGTTATTTGATCTAAAAAAAGCATTTTAAAACAGTTCTATATGAACTTCATATTTTGTTCAACAATATATAATGAAATATTGAAATGATCATATTATGAATAGTGTTTTTTCTCCCAAAGGACGAATAGGAGCCTTCAACTCTAGTAAAACTTTATACCTAAGTAAAGAAACAAATCAATATTTATATCGTATTTAACATTGTTCATATCTTAACTAAGATGTATCTGGTTAGGAAACAAGAGAAGTAAGCAACCACTTGGGTGTTTATTTGGTAATAATTTCATTTCAACCTTTCCCCATGGAGCAGAACTATCAAATATGCATTAAGAGTAATGGGGACCTACATCGTTTGACGAAATTATGAGTAAACATGAACTCCTTTAGGAAAACTAAATCACGCGTTTCAAAATAAGGAATACTATTATTCATCTATATTTTATCATATCTGCCATTTAAAGTGTTTTGTCATTCTTATCGGGGTACACTTACAAACGTCTCTGTCGGAGTTAAACAATACTCTATTTTCCATTACTTTATGAAAAAAAGTTAAACAAATGTTTCAATCTAAATGTCTTCATTTATCTTCAAGTTTATCCTAAGGTAAATCATGGTCATTGAAGCATATATGCATGTTAATCGCATTTCAATATTTATTTTCGGCTTTTAAAAATAATGGTATTACTGGCGCCTTTATAGAATCAAATTGGGACTTTAAAATACGCATCAGGCTTGATTAAGATGTAAAGAGAAAAATATATTAGCAGGATATGAGGCAAGTATAAAGTTATAAAAATGAAATAAATATCCCCAGTCAGTGACACAAAAAGAAATACAAGGAAACTATAAAGTATATAATTTGATTTGATTTAAAATGCAATTGGTTCATCGGCATGACTTCATGGTGAAAATAAATAAATTCAAAATGTACCAAGTGCATATAAGACTTACTGAAACATTTACACAAAAATCTTTCAAAAGGCGAATAGCTATTGAAATAGCGTATTCTTTTTCCGAAGACAACCATTTTGTATCATTTCAGGAAATGATTCTTCAACTTGAAGTGAGAACAAATAATATGAAATAAATAATATTTTGAACTTTTTTAACTGCTTTTAGTGAGTCGTTGAAAATATTAATTTATCCATATTAAACAGATAACGTTTTTTAAAAGATCGTTTCAAAGCGTTTTATATTCATAAAAGACTGGTAATCTTATTCCACATAACAATTTTCATGAATACTTCGTTAGGCTTGTAACCTAATTCCACATATTAACAATTCTCATGAATACTTCGTTAAAGTATTGGTCAAACGGTAGTCAAGTTATTGAAGGGGAAACAATTTTGACATACGGTATTTCTGTAGCCATGACCTGACTCCGCTTCAGTGTCTCAAAACAAAAAGAGTGAAGAGTCTACAGATCCGTAAAAGGTAACATAAACCATCATGCATCGGTGCCTAAAAACAATAAACATGGCTTGATGTGATCCTACTATGAGGTTTGAAAGTTCATTGTAATTGGTTATGGTTCTTTTGTGGAAGCGATCTGGATTTAACATTAACATACGGACAGACCTATCAACAGCTGCACAATGACGAAAACTAATTTCTGTGATAAAATACATAATAAATAGTTTGATTAATTATTTCATATAGTATTATCAAAAAGGGAGAAGGCACAAAGGCGGGAAAAGGAGGAAAAGGGAATACCAACAGCTGTTACAATTAACAATAAACTTAAAAAATTGATTTAAAAAAACAGACATGACACAAAGGGGTACCGTATAAATAACTCTAAATGAAAACAAAGTTTAAAACGTTTTGGCTCCGATATATTCCTTTATGTCTAGACATTGTAACCAACATCAAGTTATGTTCAGTCAACACAATACAAGTTTATAGCTGCAAATCAATATTTAGGAAAGTCTTTGTGTCTGACATAGCTAATGCAAAACTACGAACCAAAGGTCGACAACAGATTTGAGAGACAAATATCCTATAGTGAATAATAACGAATGATAGGGAGCGATACTGTAAACTCTGTAATGGAAGAAATTGACTATAATTTTGTTTTGTAGTATGAAATAAGTTTTTACTGGCGTTTTATGCAAGCTGTGATCTAAATAAATTTACTCCTTAAGACACATTAAAAATTACAAAAAAGCCTAAATAAGTTCCTTGTTTGTCTCAAAAGATATTGATTTACATTTTGGCAAACTAATATTATTCTTGTTTTAGGGTATTCATTACGCATTTGGATGCAAAGTCAATATATTAATGGGACATAAAAGTAATGGCTCGTTGGTGACCTCATCAAATGTATACGCAGACATAAATATGCCGAAAAATAAGTCAGAATTCGTTGAAATAATTCAAGAGAGAGATTTATCAAAATTAATACAAAAACGTTGTAAACCACTCATATGAATTTACTTTAGGATAACATGTAGACATTTTGACGAACATTGAATGAACATATCTATGTGACTACATAGTATATTTATTATTAAATTTAAAAAAAAGGAATAATGTAATGTTTTATATGCTAACTGCAGTGTTTATGTTGCAATTTGCATTTACAAACAAAACATACAAGAAATACGTAAGAATATAGTCAAATTTATGTTCAATTTAAATCCTTATGAAGTTTACTATGACTAGCATTTCTGAACAATACACCTTGAATATAAAGAATTTACGATTTACCTTCTCGGAACAACTTCTTTATAATAGTTGTATCATATTTTGGGACCTTTCTGTTAAAAATGTATGAGTTAAATCGTATGTATACATATACATGCACAGTGCGTTTACTGGAGTGCAGGTATTAGTTACCCGCACTCCAGAGCAGCCCATTGTTTGGCTCATTTTTGCTGGGGTTTACAAATTATGACTGCAGAGGAAGGGAAAGCGATAGAAATATTATATTTAGATGCTCGTTCATTGGTTCCTTTTTTTCTTAGGTTTCATATTTTGACAACAGGGAACGTGTTTTATATTTGACTATGATACAAAAGAGACAGAACATCAAAACACTAAATAAACACAAAACACAAAAGATATTATGGTTCTAAGAACACAAATTTAGCATCAGAAGAATTGAATATACAGCGATAAGTACAACACAATCTTTATCTCGTGATATTTTGATATAACATGATACAACCATCTTCCGATCTTGAAATAAAGCACACAATCAAACAAACAAAAAAAAAATCAAAACAAACAAACAGAAACAACCAACAACAAACAAGCAAGAAATATTGCAAGGATACATAGTTTTTTATGAAATCAAAATTGGAGGCGGGTGTCAGTAATTCACATATTACTATAATTATCTTGATTAAAGGGAGTAAATAATATGAGAACATAAAACAATTTTGAATGAAAATTTAAGAATCTTAATATTCTCAACAAATATGACATGACGCCGATTTCTTTCAGTAATTCCGTTAAGGTTATTAATGTTCAACGATTCGTGGGATACATTATAACAGATTTACCAACTACAGTTCTTGCATTTCATTTCATGCTCGAAAGCTAATGTATAATGCTTTTTTTTCATCAGAAAACGAAAGTTAGGCAGCGTTACCAATGATAATACAAATAAAGAAATGGGATTGCCTATACGAAATCACATAATGCCACTTAATTAACTCGCAATTCATTAAAACGAAATGTTTGATTACTACACACTGCCACATTACTACCCGTATCAATATGCCGTGCAAAAAGCATCAACAATGAATTTGAATATTTGCACACGTGAATGATTCAAGTAATAAACAGTTCTTCTTGTCTACAAGTTATGTGTCAACGTACATATTCAATGGAAATATGAATTAAATATTTACTTATTAAAATTTCTGTCAACACAATTACTTATTTAACACGAATACGAATAAACTGGTTTGTAAAAATATGTAAATAGCATCCGGCGTGATTCAGGCTTCATCGTCATATATTTCATATTTTCATGCAGAGTGTCGTCTATTCGAAAATATCATGCATAAATCAATACGACCTTGCTTTATGAAAGCCGGATATCGACGTATACTTATTTCACTGAGTGCACTGCAAATTCGTTTAATTCATAAAGCTATGTGGTTCTGATAAAGGGTCACTAGTTTAGTACTAATGTGATGTTTATTTTGATAAAAAATAAAATAATGTTTAATGAATAACCAATAATAATTCAAAAAAAAAGAGAAACACCGATATAAATGAAATAAGATTTTGCAAAATGGAATAAAACAAAGCAGTTGAACCAAATCTGTTTACAACAAAATCTAATAATATAAGAATACATTTAAATGAAGGAAATCTGAAGCTTAAAGTAGCAAACACAACAATAAATCTTAATAAAACCTATTTAGTTCGCGTTATAATTCATCATTTCATGGTACACCTGGTGCAAAACTTTCCATTTAAGCAAGTATCTCAGTTCATTTCCAACACGTTTCCTCTATGAAAATATATTATTTCAATATAAGAGAAAGTAATCTCCTGATAGTACCATATTTTTATTTATAAAATACAATTATTGATAGTCAATCGGTGTAGGAAATCGGAATAACCTGATGAAAAGCACTACTTTTTTGCAATATTTCTTGATTGGTCTAAGTTGTAACATTCATATGAAATATCTTAACAGCGAGCGCGAATAGCATGACCGAAGGGCCAGCTCGCATAGCGAGCTTTACGGTAACGCTAGTAGCTGCTAGATAATGATGGTTTTCACAACTTTCGCCGTAAGTACTAAATTGACACATCGCATCTTTTCAAATTACAATATAACGATAAAAGCCGATGAATTATGATTGAAAATGGATGCATAGACTGGTTTTCAGCACAGGTCTAAGGAAACCATAATAGGGCAGGGAACCAGAATAAATGGAAGCAGTATATAAAGTACTGAATGGCAGTTTTAAAACAACGGACAATGTAAAATATGGTGTAAAGTGAATTGTGCGGCCGCAAGTGTGCAGGTCTAAAAATATATTGAAAACATAAAATGTGTTGAATTATAATGTTCTTTAATTTCTATCAAAGAGCTCGCTTTGAAGATATGCCATATCCATATTATTAAAATGTAAAGCAAGAACTATAAAATAAAATGGAAAATTACAATGTTTCCTCTACTTACACTACTTTCGTGTTTATGGTTTGAGTGTAATAATAGCCGTCTCTGTCGTTCGGTATGCCTAGCGTAGGGGTCAGACTAATGTAATGATTTTTCAGAAGACTTACATCATGAGAAATGGTCCCTTATCCTGGCCTATAATTGAGTTTTCGTACTCAATAGGTGGTTGTTCAGATGCCGGACACATACAATGATATTGTTAAATAGGGACAGCCAACCGATTAATTGGTAAAATGAATTCAACAAGGATAGGAATATACTTTTAGAATATTGATATCCAAGTGACATATTATTCAACTGACTTATGAAATAAAATATCTTTATACCCACAATTTTTCTTTGCATAATTTTTTTTACGTTTCATTTAGAAAATCGTTTCCGAAAGATACAAAGTAGATCTAGATTCTTTCGTTCTTTCTTCTTTTTTCGTTCTTTCTTTCTCATTCTTTCTTTTTCTATCATTCTTTCTTTGTTTTTTCTTTCATTTTTATATTTTTAATTTGACCTTTTCTAAAAATATTTGAAATATCAGTGACAAATAATCAAGGAAACATGACAATTTAAATGATAATTATTTAAATTAATTTAATTATTTATACTGGAACAAATTTTGAGTCCAATCTTTATTAATCCTTTGTGCACTGTGAAAATTCTTTAAATTAGCGGAAAGTTTCAAATATTTAGGACTTTGTCGAACTGCTGTATTCACAATACAAAAATATTATTTATGGACCAAACAAGGATGATTTCCCGTGGTTGTCCTAAAAAAATTATGTTTACAGGGTAGATCTTACATATTAACATATTTTCTAAGCAGTATCAGGGATCTGAACAGTAGAACATTGTTCAACACTACTATCCCTGAAAATAGTTCAGTCGGAAATGAGTTTTGCCATTCTGTTTGTCCCTTATCTTAGTCCTTTAAGTTTTTGTTTAAAAAAAGCAACTTAACTTTAAATATGACATACTATGGAATCAATTGCCTGTTTCACATTTGCTAAAGGAAAAGTCTTATTTCAAAGGCATATAGCTTTCCAAGAATATGAAAAGTCCGATAGGGGAAAATAAACGCGACATATGAGTATGTACACGTACTGATTTTATCTGGCCTAAACATTCTCAATAACAATTTGCATATTTAGTTTTATCAAATAAACATTTCACATACCTAATCAGTTCACAACACAATGCACTGTAAGCTTATATAATTCTGTTATGAAATGAATAGTGTTAATTGTATGTTAAATAACTGGTCATGTACGTAAAATATGTTTTGTTTACAACATAAGAAACTTCAGATATGGTTACAACAACTCATTTTTTAAATAGCTCTAGAGTTTGTATAAATGTCTAGCATGGCCTATCAAAAATGACAATATTATACCACAAACAATTATCATAGTATTGCAAGCAATCCATAAGTCCCCTACCGGTTAGAACCCCAGCAACATTCTGATAGGCCATTGGCCATTCAATTTTACCAGTGAATGAATGACATGAATGAACTTAAATCTTTTGAGTTCTAAGTTTGTCTATATCACAGTAATGTGTTAAGTTTCCCTGCCTAGTAAGGAAATTATGTTTATACAAGCTTGTCATATAATTACGATGTGGGATTTTAAAGTAAATCCTATAAGGAATGAAGACGTTGGAGTGAACAATACCAATTTCTCGAAATAAATCTAAGTTCAAGGGGGACATAATTCTGGAAATAGTCTTGCTAGAGTATTTAACCTTCTCTAAAATGTTGAGTGATAATAAGAGACAAATATATGAAGTTTGAAGTAGGTTTCGTTGGCGGACGGACAGTTTCTGTTTCCCCAACACGGTCCATTTCTGCAATGAAAGTATGCACATTACTAATGTACAAGTGAACCCATAGCTTTATAGTTTACCAAAACCAATACAACACATGAGCTGGTTTCGACACTCCTTTTAACTACTATCAAGTAAACGCTCAATATGATGTTGTACATAGAAGGTGATGTTACAGCTTTTGTCAGGAATGGTTTGACTACAATAATGTTAGAGGCATACTCGAACTTCACATGAACACAGTCATGTATGTATCAATGATGACCTCCATTCATTCACAGCTGTAATTTGTATAATTAATTTACATTAAAATCATCTGCATAGCACATGGAATAAGTCATTTTGAACACATTTTTACCATGTTTTTAAAGATTGAGTGGTTACTGTTGCTTTTCAAGTCTTGCAATTTTCTCTAAGATGCCACCAAGTCCCTTAAAATTTTAGGCACTATGTTAGGGCGAGTTAATAGCTGCAGATTGATTGACATTTTTATGACACACCACTATAGACATCCCCGTCGTCTACAGGTTCAGGTCCTTGCTTTTTGCCTGCATCAATTTTATCAACTATGTCTGCTAGAAGAAACAAGAGTATTAAAGGGTAAATGAACTATAGACAACAGCTGTCGGAGGACAGTATGGTGGACTATTAACCTGCTTTGCTGTAGTAGCTTAGGGTTTCTAAGGTCCACCTTTTATACCAAATTATCATGTGGAGTTCAATGCTCTATGTAAAAGCACTTGAGAAATGACACATTTTGCATTGATTGTCAAGGGGCACAATTCTTTTATGAATCTGTAGTTTATTGATAATTATCATCATATCATCATCATGATCATCTTAATCACGATCATCATCATCCACATCATTTTAATCACCATCATCATGATTATCTTAATTACCACCATTTTAACCCCCTTCCACATCATCATAATTTTAATCATCGTCACAATCATCATCATCCACATCTTAAACACCATCATCTTTATCGTCATTATCATTATCTAGTGATGGGTAACCGGTTGCATTTTACAATCGATAATCGGTTACAATCGGAGACCATCAACCAATTAGACATCGGCTTTAATTGGATATTAAAGAGTAGAGGCTGCTAGTGATATACTTGAAGGTAATGAGTATCACTTTGTCTCTGTGAGCTGAATTAAATATATAAACCAAAGAATAGAACTAACATATTCATTTTTTAGGAAAGTAACAAACATAAAACAGAAAAAAAAATAATTTTAAGTTAAAAAGAAAAAACATTAAACTAAAATGTATACATCCATCAGTATGAATCTACCAGTAAATGTTTGTTTAGAAATATTGTCTGGTCAATGAGATATGGGTTCATTCTACATCTATTCTTGCTCATCACCTGTGATCTAGTTACTGTATACCTATTTTGCGTAAGCCTTTTTGTTTGTTTGTTTCATATTACGTCTTTTCCCAACAGTATTTCAGTCATATAGGCGGTTAGTTTCCTAACCATCGTTCCTGGAGAGTTGCACCAGTACTGGACTACCTTCCTCCGCGCTAAACTCCCAAAGCATCTCCCGGGGATCGAACCCCTCGACCACGGAGGCGGCTAAACCTTTTTGCAAAGGCAACAATACGCCTTGCTTATGTGAAGATTTTCTTTGGTTGGAGGTCCTGGTTTGATTTTTCTAAATGCAAAAAAAGCCAGACTTAAGATTTTGCTTTCCCGCCCGGATTATTGTACAGCATATTGCCATTGTCGTCTGCCATTCTTACGAATTGTACCCAAAGAAAAATTAGCGGAATGTCGGCAAGATAAAAAAACCTAAATGAATACTGAGTAACCTCCCTCGATAAAATTTGTTTGATGTTCTGCGATAATCGATTATGATAATTTACAATCAATTATCACCGATTTTGAAGTTTTCCGATCAATTTCCGATTATAATCGATCATCGGCCAATCACTATCATTATCAACATCATATCCCTGTTCCCAACCAGCAAACAAATGAATTAAAAACCTGTGAATTGGATCTCCTCAAGCCCTTTCCCCTGAAATTCTTGAACCATGTTTTTGTCTTGAATCATTAGCAGCTTCCCCAGCTGTATTCTTTCAATCCCCTCCATTGTGTGCCGGTAGTGTGTGCGATGCACTTCTTCCGTGTGTCCCAGATGGTCACACAGCCACCGCACTTCATGGTTCTTCAATCCTACACACTGCAAAGTATTTTGTTGGGTAATAAAAGTTGTTACAACAGTATTTCAGTCATATTACAATGGCCAGTTCACCTGTGTCCATTGGTTACTTAATCAGTACTTACCCTGGATTACCAGACGGACGTTCTACCGACTGAGCTATAAAGCCGGGGATAGTGATGACCAAACAAAAAATGCAAATATTGAAGGCTAAACTCGTTAATGTTTCAAGTAATTAAATATTCAAATCACACGCTTAAGGCTTTTGATGATGCAAATCTTAGGCTTTATTTGGAATTAAAATCTAATATAACAAGCAATTATCATAGTATTGCAAGCAATCCATAAGTCCCCTACCGGTAAGAGCCCAAGCAAAATTCTGAAGGGCCATTGGCCATTCACTTAGGTTCCTATTTTAAGTAAATTTGTTGAAAAAGTTCTTTAAAAGTGATCACAGTACACAGTTTTTATGTACAGACAAACGGACTGAAGGACACTCTAAAGTTATTTTTTAAACATCCCTGTTATCAAAATATAACATTTTTAAAATCCTATCATGATTGAAGAAGTTGGAGTAAAAATTACCAATTTCTCAAGAAAAAGTCTAAGTTCAAAAGGGGCTTAATTCTGGGAATAGTCTTGCTAGAGTATTGAACACTCACAAATGTTGAGTGACAATAAGAAACATTTATATGAAGTTTGAAGTAGATACATTCAGAAAAAGAAGTTATTAAAAAAACAATGTTTTTTTCATGAAAATTTTAAGTTCAAGGGAGGTAATTCTGATAAATTTTGTGCTAGAGTTGTAAACCTTGTCACATATGATGTGGTTGATGACAAGCAACTTATATTTAAAGTTTGAAGAAAATATCTTAAGAAATAAAGAACTTATAGTGAAAAAACTTAAAAACTAGAATCAGAAATCTTGAAATTCAGTCTATTTGTTGCCATAGCAACCAGAATTTTCAACATAGGAAGATAAAAAAGGATGTGCATAATTTCTATACTGCCATCTACATATATGTCTAGTTTCATAAACATATTTTCAGTACTTTTTGTGTTATCACTGGATCCAGGTTATGTGTAAAATTTGCCATATTTTCAGTCTATTTGTTGCCATAGCAACCAGAATTTTCAACATAGGAAGAAAAGAAAAAGACGTACATAATCTACATACTGCCATCTATCCATATATCAAGTTTCATAAAAATATTTTCAGTACTTTTTGCGTTATCGCGGGATCCAGGTTATGTGTAAAATTTGCCATATTTTCAGTCTATTTGTTGCCATAGCAACCAGAATTTTCAACAAAGGAAGAAAAGAAAAAGACGTGCATAATCTCCATACTGCCATCTATCCATATATCAAGTTTCATTAAAACATTTTCAGTACTTTTTGCGTTATCGCGGGATCCAGTTTTGTGGACGGACGGACTGACGGACGGACAGACGGACTGACGGACAGACGGACAGACGGACGGAGGGTAAACCTAAAGTCCCCTCCGGTAAACCGGTAGGGGACTAACAAATGCGAAAATCCAGACTGTTCAATCAGATTTGAAAAAGCCATTAATGAAGTTTTAATTGATACTACTCTGCCTAAGTACATTATTTAATCATGTACCTGTGCTATGGTAGCCATATAGGCTCTGTAACCTGTAGACGTCAAGCGGTCAGGATGAATGAGGTCCTTGTCCTTGCAACAGTTCCGGAGACACTGAAGAGCACTCTATACGCCGTGGCCTGAAAATAAAGTGTTTTCATCACTTTAAATTCCACATAAACCATTTGTATCAGCTGCATAAAAAATACTTAAAACTGACAGCAAGTTTAAATTATGAAGGACAGCAACACATATACATATATCAAAAGGCTCATTGAATACTAGATGAATATGTGAAAATAATAAATTAATTAAATATGCACAAGCCATGCCCCTAAAAATTCATTTTGATTTACAAATTGAAGTAATATTACGTCTAACACATACCTTTGTTTGCAAAAAGGTATGGACTGGTAGGCTTCACTCCTGCAGCGTCTCTAACCTTTGCATTAGCTATGTACTCAAGAGCTTCTTTGATGTCAGGGGGAATGAGCACTGGTACCCGCTTGCCACGCTGAAAGTAGATCACCATGGAATTCTTGTCACAAGCAAACAAAGAAAAACATGTCCTTTAAAGTAGTATTTAATTAAGGAAAAAACAACATGCCATTAGGAATAATTATTAAAGGGATATGCAGTTTCACAGCACAAAAATTGTGAGAAAATACATACACTAACGAATGCATTTAAATTCCATGAAGAATTATTGTAGCTATTGCAACAGAAACTTCAAAAAGAGCACTGAAAGTGGTGCCAAGGTTTGACTGTTAAGATGTTTGACCTTCACAAAGGTCAAAGTCACCCTCTTGAAACATTTGTCAAATGGCCTTTACCTTCCCTCTTATCCACATCATTTCCTGACTATCAAGGAGATACTTTTCCAATGTGGTGAGCTCACCAAGAAAACACTCCTCAACATCATCTACTTTCTTTGTTCTCTTCTGGTACCTGTCAATCCTGCATTAATACAGTCAATCCTGCGTTAATACAATGTTTTGGCATAGACCACAAATATGAAGGAGTGACTTATTTCATTCCTCAAACAAAATTTCAATGTTTGTCCCAACTGTTGTGATAAAAGCTAAAACCTTGCAAACTTTAAAAAGTATTCAAATAATTCAATTTTTTTCTCTAGTATTTTCAAAAAATAGCTTACCCAAGTGCCTCAATTTCGCCACTTCTCCTCCGGTTGTACACCATCAGGGGAGGTAAAGCCACTTGCACAGCCGTATGGTACTGATCAACCTTTGATAGCTTCAATTCCTTTCCAGTCCTACCAAACATTCTGCTACAGTAGTAATATCACTTGGGTGGGGTAGCTGCCTGTGATTGTCAAAGCGTTTTTCATTCACTACTATGTGAGCAAATTTGCTCACTTTTTGGACCACTGAAACTTAATCAATTCCAAAAACTCCTTTGCTGCATGCACTCCTTCATCATTTTGTTGCTTTATGCCATTGCAAAACTTTAGACCAGCCAACCTTCCAAGGTCATACCCTACTTTCAGGGCAACACTTGGATGCTTAAGCCTGTCATGCTCATCCAGTTTACAAAGGTCTAGTGTAACCTTGACCACATCATCAAAATATTTTGGAGACAAAATGTCAGTCACAGCTAAATCAGGTATTCCAGTAAGAAATCTGACATTCTCCAGCAGCCTTGCACAGAGTCGCATACGAAATGAACTTGTTTTATTTCTAGCTAGTTTATTACCATACGATTAAACCATCCAAATATCACCTAATTCAATGATAAGCTTATCTTCTTTCACCAGTCTGCTCACTTCATCGTTTCGCATTATTGGCAAGACATGTTTCTTTACCAGTGGGCATGAAGTGTCAATGTTTTTTGGACCAATGCCAATCAAAGCTTGTGACAAAACCACATTCATGGCTTTTTTTCCTGTTTCAAACTTCACAGTTGTACCATCCTTTTGTCTTGGACAATTCTTTTTGTGTGTTTGAAGACTGCGGTCAAGATGCAACCATAGAAGACAGTTAGGACAGGGTCCATAGTGACGATGTTAAAATGTTTCCTTTCCACATGCTTTTCTTTGAACAAGTAGTTCATCTTCTCTGCTGTGGACAACTTTCTTGTTATGAATGTGATCACCCTCATATCTCAAAAGGCACTGACAGGTTTTGATTTGTGTTTTAAGTTGCGTTTTATCATTTGTCTCATCTTTCAATTTTCTTTTAATTTCAATAATTCGCAAAACATCTGACTCATCCTTATGTTTCTTTTCAAGATGATCTTGAATATGTGTGCGTAATATACTGCAAAACTTGCAACAATGAACTGTATCATATGGAAGACTATCCCTTTTTTAGTCTTTCTTCCTTCATCGGAAGTTACTTTGTCTGAAGATTTCACCATGTCTGATGTTGAAGCTATCATGTCAATTTGTTCAGCTGCAGGCTGACCTACACTTGTAGAGGGCTCATTTTCATTTGAAACATCATTTAACCCTGTAAACTGATTGATCATTTGTTCCAAAGTTACACCTTGGTCATCATCAGAGGTGTCCATACTCAGTTCACTATCTTGCTCATAGTCTGGGTCCTTTGCTGGATCATCCACTTCAAGGTCCGACAAATGACAGTCTGAAGATTATCAACATATGCAAGTTAAACTTGTAAGACAAACTTAAGTAGTGCAAACACTCAGATGTTTAAAGATTTTTGAATTTCGCCATGGCCATTTTAAGTAAAACTTTGCATGCAGTTTAGAAGCAAAAGTCATACACTAAATAAAACCCGTCAACAAATAAAATCACAGGGACAAAATGGCCTTATATCGCTCCCTTGATTAAAATGACCAATAAGTCATTGGTTTTTTAGAAGGTTGAAGATTGTCTAGGAAATAAGTGGTGGCTGAGTAATGTGATGGTTGATATATATACATTGTCACAGTTCGAACACTAACATTGCTATGAATGGAGGTAGTTGCTAAGGTTGTCATTTGTTACTAAGGAATTCATTGGTTGCAAAAGAAGCTCTTTGGCTTCTAAGGAAGTAAGTGGATACTATGGAATCATCAGGTTGCCCAGGTTGTTATTTGTAGCCAAGGAAGTCATTGGATGCTAAGGAAGTCATTTATTCCAAAGAAAGTCATTGGTTACTATTGATGAAGGTAATTGGTATGGTGGTTTGCAAAGATGATTGCAAAGAATGTCCAAGGTTGCTAATTGGGAAGTTTTTATGCAAATAGATCTTGCATTCTATTGTTCTAGAACTGCCAACATCTATTCAAAATGTTAATATTAATTTGTGCTTCCCTTTCCACACTTACCTGTCAGTTTTGCAGCAGTCAATAAGGATACAAGTTGAACTCTTTTTCATCCTCAGAATACGAATCAGCAACTAAAGAAACAAAATATTCTCATGATCAAAATACATGTTACCATTTTTTAAATATTGCCTTAATCACCCACTCTGCAGTCCTAAGACAAAAGCTACCTATCCTGCATAAACAGAGATACGTTGTAAGGCATTTGATCATAAAATAATACAGGCAAACTGACATTCTAAACCTAATATCTTTTCAGAAGAATCTCTTGCGTACATATAAAGCTGTATTCTCAATGATTGACTGTTATTTCATCCCCCCCCCCCCCTATTTTTGTCTCAGAATCAGCTGATCTCGGTATAAATGCCTTCAATTCAGTCATATAAGATAACTCCCAAAAAACTCCCAAGAGAACATATCCATTGTTTGGAAAACTGCTAAATTTAATTTTCTTAATGATTTAATAACGTTTTACCTGTAAAACATCAATTTTTTTACATCAATATGAAAACAGTGATCTGGTCTTTTGACACTAGTTTACAGACATATACGCAAAGTTGACCCATACTAAGACAAAATAAAATATAAAAAAATCTGAAAATTGTCAATCTAGGAACGTGTAGATTAAAAATAAACATTAAAGAAAGTCTTGTAAACAATGCCAAGCTTTTTCAAATTATGGTCAACAAATAGAACACATGAAGATGCCAATTTGCTAAATTCACATCTTACTGAACACATGGCCCCAATGATTAAATCATTCAAGTATTACTATGCATTTTTAAAGATTTGCACACTGCATTACACTTAAATAACTCACCATAGTCAGACAGCACAGCTTCTCTTTGGCCAGTGTTGTGAGCATCATCAACTTCATCTACTGCATTGATATCTGAGTCTCCCCCTAGAAAAAAAGAGAAATTCACACCAACTATAAACGACCTAATTCAATAACAAATTTCATAATAGCATGAAGAAATATGCCACGGAACTCCGGCCCTTTAACATGAAAAGTGTCCAAACAGTAAGCATGGCCCTTTAACATGAAAAGTGTCCAAACAGTAAACAAGGCCCTTTATCATGAAAAGTATCCAAACAAAAAGAATGGCCCCTTAACATGCAAAGTGTCCAAACAGTAAGCATGGCCCCTTAACATGAGAAAGTGTCCAAACAGTAAGCAAGGCCCTTTATCATTAAAAGTGTCCGAACAAAAAGCATGGCCCTTTAACATGAAATGTGTCCAAATAAAAAGCATGGCCCCTTAACATACAGTAAGCAAGGCCCTTTATCATGAAAAGTGTCCAAACAAAAGGCATGGCCCCTTAACATGAAAAGTGTCCAAACTGTAAGCAAGGCCCTATATCATGAAAAGTGTCCAAACAAAAAGCATGGCCCTTTAACATGAAAAGTGTCCAAACAAAAAGTATGGCTCCTTATCATGAAAAGTGTCCAAACAAAAAGCATGGCCCCTTCACATGAAAAAGTCTCCAAACAGTAAGCCTGACCCCTTAACAGTATGTTATTCAATGAAGACCGCGGCCGTGGTGCAGTGGTCAGCGTGCTGGGATTTCTATGCCGCGTTCTGGGTTCCATTCCCAGTCGTGGCAGGCCATGCTCTTTAATGCCACTTTGACTAAAAATGTTGATTTTCCAAACGTGTGGAGAAGTTGCCGGGTCTTTTTGGAAGGGTTAGTTAGTACTGGTTAGAATAAATTCCAGGAAAAACTTAGCTAAACAGGCTGCCGTATTGAACTAAAATAAAGTTAAGAAACCATGATAATCCTGATGAAACTAGAGCTATCACTGAAGGTGATTAATACCCCTGAAAGCCGCCCTGATATGAAACTATTAACTATTGACTACATTCAACTATTTGGACAGCCAACCTATAAATGACAACTCTATTTTATGGACTTTCGTCAGTTATTCCTTTTTTGATTATGTTTTTAAAAGTTAAAAAAAGGCTTTAAACAATATCAGTGATGCTTATACTGAGATATTTATACTGATATATTTGATGCACAATTTGCGCACCAACATGCCATTTTGAAGAACAAGTCCGAAGCATTGCTTGTGCCAAGTTTGTCAACAAATAACCAAAACAAAAAGGAAACATTTAGTAGAACAACAGGGACTCCGCAGATATCACAATATCACAACCTTTTTCAACAAACATGAACTTAATTAAGAACTGTAAAACTAACAGTTTGTATACCTATTCCTTCATTCTTTTTTGATACAGTGAAGTCAAGAAAGTATTTCTTTTTCACATAGAGACTGTCGAGAATCCGCCCATTTGCTTGAAACGTTAAATCCCAAGAAATTGTTGCTTGTGATTGGTAACCGCCCATTATCGGCATTAGCCAATCAGAGCGTCCATTTTGCATGAGGGCGAATCACCAACAAAGGTGAAATATAAAACGAAGTTGAGGCAGAGATCTGCCTGCACCATTGGCGCTAAAAAATGAGAATGGCACAGGAAAATCGTCAGCAAAGGGCCAAGGGCACATCTAAAATCTGTGCCAGACTTTTATTGTATGTTATTTAGTAATCCAGACAATACTGGTACCAACAGCAACAGGTTACCCATTCCCCTGTAATTACGTATATTCTTGAGTTTATCCATTTCCCTATAGCATTTTTCCAAGTTATCTACTTACCTGATCCCTTTCCCACACAGATACGCATTTCTACTACCGCATTTCTACTACCGTAAATTTAGTCCAATAAAGCAAACAAAAAATCATAAATCTACTTAATATTTCAAATAATTATCGGTAACTGAAAGTGTTGCTATTTTAATAAATGCTGTAAGTTACAGTATAATCTGACAGGTGTGTAATTGATTTCCCCTAAGGTCACTCAAGTTCACACGGAGTGTAACAAAAAAGATGTCTATTACGTCATCAGAACTTTTGACAGGGTGATTAACCAATCAGGGAAACACTGTGCATGACTTTTTTTCATGATCAAAAGGTCTGTCTGTACAGAGGCATACAAGGAGCAATAAAAATCGTCAGTATGTATACAGTGTGACAGGGACATTTGTGCAAAATACGAACAATTAAAATGGATAATGCACAGTATTAGACATAAGTAGTAAGAAACTATAAATTATGCAAATTAGATCTTTGAGCAGCCAATAAAAATTGTTTTGCCTGCAATTAATATTAGTACCAAAAATAATTTTTATACATTAATTTAGTTACTTAATCGCTTGTTATAAAAACATGCAAATCATGTCAAGGATCTGCTATTAAAAAAAAACATTCTGCTAAGACGCATTTATTTTGCTACATGACTCATTGATTTTGCTACAGGACTCATTGTTTTCAAACATGGTCGTCATCCGACTCATAATAATACAATGCCATTATAAAGAATTTCTAGATAAATCACTATAGAACACACCAAATAACCATAAGACTTCAGCACTTACACAGTAGACATAAATGCATATAATTCGAGCAATTCAATTCGGCAGTTAACCTTGTGATAAGCTGATTAACCTATCCTGGTTAGTTTACATTGCCCGATCGCTTGTAAACAATGGTCAAGTTAACGCTTATAAACTACTCAACACATAACCTGCTCAACATTAGCAGTTATCCTGTAGAATGTTTTACATAAATTCAGGTTGTGCAAGTAAGACTTGTCAGACATAAGATTTATCAATGAGAACTAAGAAAAAGAGACTCACTGATATTTACTCTCCATGTTCGCATATTTCTTTCACATTGCTTTTCTTTGTGATCATCTGGCAAGGAGCTGAAACAATATAATTATGAAGCCAATTTTAGTCTGTTAAATCTGGTGAGTCGGGCTACTGGAAACAGGAACATTCATGAAAATACTACTGCATGCTAAAATTCCTTTAAGTTGACAAAAATAATACAGGTATTTTTTACCATTATTTACAATAGTGTGTGATACAAATCATTAATTTAGAAAAAAAAATCCAAATTAAAGAAATGCAACATGTAAAGAAGTTATGATGCAGTGTTTCAAAGGTGATAAAGACAGCATCTTAAGATAATTACTGCATCCTAAATTTCGACCTACAGCAAATTTATCATTTTGCTGTCCGAGATTTTGATGAAGAATCGTTTTTGGAAATGACTAAATAAAATTATAGAATTAATTCCCATTAAAAAATACATATTAAATGATTATGCTAATCCTAAATAACCAATGCATTGCACAAACTTTTATGCAAATTGAACAAAAGAATAAAAAAAATCGCCTAACAAAGAAATGTTAATCCTTACGATTTCGAGTCATTTCGGGCCCCAAATTACCCAAGACGTTTCAGCCCCAGACGATCCAGCCCTTTACCAAATCGGCCTCATATTTAGTTATTAAGAATATGTCTAACCGTAGCATGCTTTTTACTAGTCCTAATTATAAGAGCTATACGTAACCTATTTCATATTTATCATTCATTAATCTGATATTTTACATTTTTCATTTTCCATGTTACGTTAAGTCTTAACAGATCTTTGCAAAATCGTGTAGCAAAAAAAAAATGACATTAGACATCGATTTAGATCTAATGCATTTAAACAATTAAAACAGCGTGTATTTACATTAATTTTGACCTATTTATGAACAAAACTAAAAAATAAATATCTTTTAACAAAATAATTGAACTGTCACATCCGAAAAGTCATGATTAAATCCTATCATATAATTAAATACCTTGTACAGCCGATATACAAATGGCCGCCATACAGTGTGCGAAATCTGATTGGCTAATTTCAAATGCAAGCGTTTAAATTAGTCCAGAAGTTTCTAACGGGATATCTTTTCAACGAAATAATTGCCAATGCACCGTCAGTGTGTTCGAATATATTTTTCCGTTCAAAAAATTGGAATCAATCTGTAAAACGCTTTACTTAACCAGTATGGCCGATGAGCGACATAGATTGATATTTATATTTTATTTTTAATTGATAAGTACATTGTTTGAATGTTTTTGTTAATGATTAAACATATATCGAATTCATGAAAAAATTGAAACATAAAAAGGAAAATAATAGTGCTGGGGAAGCAAGTCACTTTGCAATTGCATTAAACCATCATTTATCGCTGATTTTCATTCACAAGTCATTGTTTATCATTTAGTTCATCATACATTGCATTTGTTGGTCGTAAGGTGCCACTCATTAGTAACTGCAAATATAAAGAAAACAAGAGCAGAAACAGAAATATAGTACACGTTGTTCTATTTGATAACTATGGGTAGGGTGGGCGGGTTAAACTTCGATTCCCAAAAAAACAGACTGGGCAATGTGCTCCGGAATATATGACGTACACGACTGATGACGTAAGCGCTAGCATTAACTGTGACCTTTCAACTAAAGGGGAGACATCATTTGAGTTGCGTGTAATAAGACCTTACGACTTATCTCCTTTATAATGACATAATTGTCTAGATAAACTGCATTATCACATTAACACGGATAATGCTTATTATCAATGACAAATTCTAATAAATGAAAACAATAAATTATCATAAAAAAATATTAGTGGAATAAATGCCTGAACAGTCGACGATATCAAATTCATGAAAAAAATTGAAACATGCAAAGGAAAATAATTGTGCTGGGGAATAGACCAAGCCACTTTGCAATTGCATGTATACTTTTTATCAAACCATCATTTATCACTGTTTTTCATTCACAAGTCATTGTTTAGCATCCAGTTCATCATACATAAATCAACAAATCAATTTCAAAGTCGACTCGTACACAACAAGTCGCATGGCAGATTGAATGACCAATCGCCGAATTAATGATTACTGCTAGATCTAACTGTAGGGGTTCAATCAAAAACAGTAAACAGTATTTAACACAATGTTTTATGTCTTTCTTTAACTTAAATCAAATTATTTTTAGTTAATAAAACACTGCGTCGAAAAATTCCGCCAATGAGTACGCACTGCTCACGCCAAATTTAATTTTGCGCCGCTGCCAGGCTTTTATTTATTCAGTCAATTGGATAAACGTTTGCATTATTAGTCAAAAATGTTTCAATAGCACCTTGAATTGTGTTTAAAAATATATCATTTCCATATATCAGACAAATGTACACAATCATCAGAAAATAAAACTGACATTTTATCTTGAAAATCTGAATGTTTTATACACTTATGACCAAGCTGGGTTAGAAAAAAATATCAATGCTCTATTTATTCCTTTTCCGATTTTCATCCATAGCTTTATTATACCTCCAGACAAAACGTGGTAATATAGAGGACCAAACAATACAGGCCCTAGGCAAAATTCTCATTATCTGAGAAATAACTTCTTTAAAATGATGTCTTAAAACATCACATGGTTCTAAAACCTGTATCATGCCACCAGTGTAAAACAATAAAACACTTGGTGGTGGTAAACAAAAAGACATTGAGTAAATAATATTATAAAGTTGCCTATAATGTAAGCCCGGATGGCCAGCCAAAAAAACAGGAACACCGCGTTGCTGAAGACCAAGGTGACGTCCCATCGGCCTCGTTTTAGCATGTGCCTCTGCTTTCTTAATGATTGAAGACCCTACGATCCAAAAATTTTGACAAGGCTGGCCAACGTTATTTAAAATGAAAAATATTATAGAATTATCTTATTTAACCTAATGTATCTCTTATAAGCCTTGGATTACGAAGACCACCTACCCATTTGCATAATAATATCGTCAGAGACCAAATTCAGTACACATTGCTTCGGACTGTAACATGCTCAATTTACATTTATCAGACTTTGCAACAGACATGAAAATAAAATAACCAAGATAATGATCTATCTCATCATTACAGCATTATCATAACCGAATATTTGACAGATGTTAACATTGGCTCAATATAATCATTAACACTATCGGATGTGACATGTGTGTAATTAACCTAAATCCGCCGGACTTCTTTGGAACTAGCCCGATTGGGGAACATCTAAGATTTGATATAGGTATTGTGGGCCCGACATAGGCCCAGCACTTATCTCATCATAATTTGTTTGTTTTGCAATGTCAAAATTATTAATGACTGACTTTAAATTTTTGCTGTCCCTAGAAATTCTTGGACCTGCATAACCAAGAGGGAAACCATGCTGAAAACCGTGAATTAGAAATTTTGCATCATTTGCGTTTGTATACTTTTCGAGAAATGGTAAATTTTTATCAATAATTATTGGCGTTTTACCTTTGGTCCTTAAATTGGGACCGAAAAGCAGATTGAGAATATAACGAGAAATTGGTCTAACACCCCTAGGCCTTTGGAATGTATTTACATGCCAGGTTTGAAACACGTTATTTGTTCCGCTAAGCGGATCATTTGTTGAAATTTTGTTCCGCTAAGCGGACAAAGCGTGGTCGAGGAACAAATTGTGCCCCATGACACATTATAACTCATCGACTTCTAAGCGTTTACACAAGTATTGGATAGATGAGGTAATTTGCATACAATACAGGTGTGTCTTTACTGACAAAACATCTTATAACATCCGCCTTTGAAATTGTAATCATAACAAGCACCTGCAGAGGCATTTCTGTTTACGTCGTCACTAGTGGAAGGGTTATCGCCTTGGAACCCGCATTTAAGCCACAAATGACCATCAATATTCGACCACAGCCGACTAGACTTAATGGACATGCGAAGGCAAAATTGAATATCATATTGGTAGCACTTCTGGAATTTATTAGATGTGGAAGTACGTCGAACAATTGCCATGTATTTCAAAAGTTTCGCTGCCCTTAATGGGTGTATTTTTAATGTAAACTAAAATAAAGTTTACAAAAGCATCAGTCCAAGAATCAATATTTTCAATTTGTTTTAGTTTTTTATTAGATTTCAATACAAACTTATTACTAATGAAAGAAATTTGCATGTCATCTTGTGAACTGGGCATATGGAAATTTTTGTGCAACAATTGTGCAAGATCGACATACTGATTATTCCATATTTTTTCCTGTAACGCATCTGAAATATGAATATTCAGGTCATGAGAAGGTATTACCAAAATAGGGTCACACTCACCTTGGATATTGGATGTTTCAGAAGGAGACAGCCTTTGAGAAACCATTGGAAACCCAATCACGTGATGTTCTTGCTGAAGCTCAGGAGCGGGGTTGCCGGCTACATTACATCCTGTAGGTAAATTGCCATCACCATGCTCAGTATCAATAGGAACACGTGCTTCCACATTGACAGCCACATTTTGTTCAGCTGTTGGTGTTGCATTACAGGTTTGTTTTCTTGGCCGCGCCGTTTGACCTCTTGCCAATGACCTTGTGGAATGGCGTGGAAACGAAACGGCGGGGTTTCCCTGTCTGTCAGATTTCGCCTTTGCCTTAAGTATTCTGATAAAGCTGTTGTTTGGTAAATATTCCTCCTTTTTGAATACGGTTCTACTTCGATTCACCTAAAAAACAGACTGGGCAATGTGCACCGGAATATATGACGTACACGACTGATGACGTAAGCGCTAGCATTAACTGTGACCTTTCAACGAAAGGGGAGACATAATCTGAGTTACGTGTAATAAGACCTTACGACTTATCTCCCTTTTAATGACAGTATTGTCTAGATAAACTGCATTATCACATTAACACGGATAATGCTTAATAGGGCCACGGTCATGTGATTGATAGTTAAACAGATATTTGCCTGGTTGCTTAATAAAATATTGAAAAAGATAATTCGTAAAATAGAACTTATGTTATTAGACTCCGCCTGCTGTTGATTGAAATAATATTGAGAAAAACGAAATATAAACTATATTTGCAGTGTAAAACTAACTGATTTTTAGCAGTAGGAAAATTACTTGTCTACAACCCGATATGGCAAAATTTGTGTTGTTCCTATATTGTCTTAAATAAGGAGGAGCTCGTATATGAAAACCGACATTGCCAACCAAACCAGAAAGTGAAAACAAGAATAATTAAAGCAAAATGGAGTGATAAAGCGCAAATAAATTGATACCTGGAGATGACTCACATTACAAACATATAAGGGTGTCCGAAAGTGATAGATCTAAATGAAAATTGAAATGCACATGGACATTTGTTGAGGGAAGAATTTTTCTTCTGTTTCATATCACTTGGGGTGTGGACATTATTCTGCTATCCATTTAAGTTCTTATTTTTTAAGATGATCATCTGACTAACTAGTAAGTTAGTTCAAACACGAATAAAATAGAATAATATTTAAATCAAATAGATAAAAAAGAAATATAGATATAGAGATATTTATTTGAAATAAGGTTCTATATTATTTTTGATATTAACTGAAATAGATATTAGAACACTAAAATATGTTTTTCTTTTTCGTTTTGGTAATAAGTAAATAAAGTTAATTTACATTAAACAATGAAAACTAAATAGTGAACAAAAAGGACTAATAAATTGATAATAAAATTCATAAGTAAAATTATCAAACGCAAAGCTGTGTTTGTCAACTTTATACGAGTTATCATATTCTATATGCCTGAGCCCTATTTTCTTTCAACGTATCTGTTATACATATACAATACATTATCTTCAAGACTGCCTCCTTGGTCGAGGGGTTAGACTTCTAATCCAGTTACATGGCGTGGGTTGCATCCGCGGGAGATGCTTTGGTAGATTAGCACGGAGGAAGGTAGTCTACTACTGATGTAACTCTCCAGAAACGATGGTTAAGAAACTTCCCGCCTATATGACTGAAATACTGTTGGGAAAAGGCGTAAAATGAAACAGACAAACAAAAAAAAAACAACATTATCTTCAAAATCACAGCTTTAGATATACAAGAGATTGTAATTTCCATACTGATGAAACACAACTTGATCAAAATGGAAAGATATTGACAGCAAAGATATTTAAGTATTTATATAGTTTATATTTGTGACGTTATTGAGGATTTTACTTTAAGTCAATGCCTGAATACCCATTTTGCTTGATTAGTCTAATATATGATTTGAATAAAATATGATAAACAAGATCAACCAGGAAAAGCGGCGTTCAATGAACGCAACCCCCATATGGCCCAGCAACAAGAACCAATGGCAAGGAGCCCAGGCGGACCCCAAACAAAAACAGGACAGGGCAAAGACAGAGCACGGACAGGTTAATCATTAAATGATAAATAATTTGTAACTGATTAGGAATACAAATAAAATAATAATAGGCCCACAAAGGGGAAGGGGACAGGAGACCGGGGGAAGGGGGGCGGGGGGGGGTTAATCAAAGAAATAAAAACTAGAGGCAATGGGGAAGATACTTACCGTAGACGAGAAAACAACAAGGGACACAAGCAAAAGTGTCACCAAAACAGTATGAAACGACATAGACATACATCTGAAGAACACAGTGGGGCGCCGCCTTGAAACGGTCAACAGCATAATAATGACTGCTGGGGAGTTTAAACCGGTTAATGGTGCACCAAACCTCGCTCTTAGCCCCACCATGTTCCAATAAACGAGACAGTGTAAATAAAATGAATCCCCGCCAAGTGAAATTCTAACAGTTGTCATGGTTTCAAAAGGTTAAATAAGTAAATCATGTAGAAACATATAAAAGTTAACCCAATGACCATAACAAAAGGAAGACAGAGCAACAAGAAAATCACCTACAAGGGCCCGACGAAGCAAGGCAGAAGACGAACATTAAGACAATTCAGTCCCAAAGGGCTTTACGAACTATCCATCATAGAGGCTCCCACTTGGTCCGTCAGATGCAATCAAAAGAGGAAAGCGTAGTGTCCAACTGTAAAAGGGTTGAACACTAAACATGCAGTATGTCTTAAAATAATAGGGTCATAACCTTTTTTAATAAAACGTTTAATGATTTTAGTAAAAACAGCAGAAAAAATAAAATAAAACATTGTTATTTGATTTTAGAAATTATTTTTAAAAAGGTATATAAGAACTTTACATTTTGCTCAATATATAAAGAAATATTGAAATGCTCATATTATATATTTTTTTTTCTCTTTAAGGACGAATAGGAGCCTTCAACTCAAGAAAAACTTTATACCTAAGTAACGAAACAAATACATATGTATGTCGTATTATGCTTTAACATTATTCATATCTAAACTAAGATGCATCTGGTTATAAAACAAGAGGAGTAAGCAACCGCCTGGGTATTAATTTGGTAATATTTTTTTAAAATGATAAACGCTTTTGATAATAACTGTATTTTCTTTTGAATTAAGCATGTTTAAAAAAACTGGACTTATTATTTATAGTATAATTAACTATCGTCTAAAGGGTGTTATTAAGGTTTTCATTTGTCTTCATTTTGGTTCATTATTTAATATATGAATAAAGGTTAAGAACGTACACAGTCAAATAACTTGTAATAAAATTGTTAAATATATCAGTTATACGATTTGTATTAAAATCGTTCCGACATTAACTGTAACATATACACTCGATCTTCGTATACATGAAGGACAATCGTCATTGTTTTCATTATTATTCCTCGAAAACATTTAAAACCCGA